>NW_009188860.1:0-2989 GCF_000690835.1 Fulmarus glacialis
CACCAGCTGAGAATAACCTCTGCTTTATCTACACCTCGCTCCGACGTCTACATAAGGAGATCAGCTCCTAAATGATCCCTGGCCCTAAAACCAGAAATCTTCCTGAGGTCACAGAGCCATTCCCAGAGCACAGGGAGACCTGGTCAGTCCGTTTAAGCTGATGGGGAGGAGGACAGAGGACTAGAAAGAGGAAAATAAGACGAGGGATAAGACTGAGGAGCAGACAGAGAAAGGTACAGGGCAAAGGACAGAGAGAGGGAGAAATCAAGAAAAATAGGGATGAGGAGCCCTGCAGAGAGATGGAGGAAGAAAAGTAGGGTCAGGGAGCAGGACAGAGGGATGGAGAAGGGCGCAGGGAAGGAGAGGAAGGAGGGATGGAGAAGGGTGGGGACAGGGAGTGGGACATACAGACGGAGGGAGAAAAAGAAGGACCGAGAACAGCAGAGAGGGATTGAGAAATAAGGAGAGGGCTGCAATATCAGGACAAAGAGTCAAAGAAGGACAAAACAGCAATGGCCTCTAGGGTGGAGATGGAGGAAGAGCCAAAAGGGCCGGGGAGCAGGACAGAGGGATAGAGAGAAGAAAAAAGGCACAGCCAGCTGAGTAGGGAAATAAAGACAGAAAAGAGTGGACGGGCTCCAGGACAGAGACAAAAAATAAGGCCAGGAAGCAGGACACGGTGGTAGAGAGGAAAAAGAACGACAGGGAGCTAGGCAGAGAGGTGTGGAGAGAGAAAAAACCAGCAATGGGCTACAGGGCAGACAGGGAGGAATTAGAAAATAGGGACAGGGAGCTGGATAGAGATGGAGAAAGACAAAAAATAGCAATTATAGGCAATTGCCCCCCATCCTGACCTACATCTGCAGTTCGTACATGGTGTCCCTGTTACATGGGTGATTTGGGGGTGGCAAGTCTCTCGCACGGCTCCCTGGGAACAGGGGCGAAGCAAACCCAGTGGCTCCCGTTCATTCTGTGTCCCCAGGATGACCAAGTGAGATGTACCGTGAGCCGGAGAGCAACCTGCAGGGAGGTGACAGCCATTTGCAGTATGGCCCTGAGACCCGCCTGGTAGCAAAGGTGCCCGGTGGCAGCAGAGAAGCCCAAGCGAGCTGGTTCTCTTGGACAACCATCCAAGCAGCCCTGGTTTTGGGTGAAGTGTGGAGCAGCGCAGAGATGTTTCTCAGGCATTCGGGCTTGATGAGGGTGGTAAGCATATTGGGGAAGAAGGGTATCTGCTTAGCCGGAGTCCTGAGACACTCCTGATAAGCTCAGCTAAAACCTGCTTAATGGGGAGCAGTTGGCAGGACAACGGAACCGTGATGGGTGCAGGACAAAGAATTTCTTTTTCCTGTGGTAATGACCTGACCTTCCAGGAAAAGAGTAGTTAGCAGCAACTATTCTGGGAAATGATGTCCTACACCCACTTATGTATCTACACCCAAAAGGTAAAAAAAGTAACTGGCTATTTACCCAAAATGAGCCTCTCTGCAATATCCTCTCTGTACTAACTTGTAATATGCATATATTTACTTTACTCTTGTAATAAATTTATATTTGCTTCGTTAGTGGCAATTTTGAAATGATTTGTAGTGTGTCTGTGTTTATATATTTGTTTTATTAATAGTTGTTTTGTAGCAATTTGCAATGAAGAAATTCTTGGAAACCCAAGCCTACATGTCCTGAGAAGCCCATGGTCACGATCTTTACACACCCGCGGATCAGGTGACCCTCATGGGTTGTGACCGTGACTGCTACACCCCCTAACCCTAAACTGTAAACCTAACTCAAACCCTAAGCCTCTAACCCCAAAACCTAACCCTAACCCTAACTCCCTAGCCCTAACCCTAACCTTCCCAAACTCCAACCCAGTAAGTCTGTCAGCCTAATTTTTTTGATAATCTAGGTTTGCAGTGTGCTGGGGTTAGGGGATGCTGGGGTTGCGTGGTGCTAGTGCACAGTGCTCCTGAGTGATGGGGTACTAGGATAATAGTGTACTGTGTTATGGGCTGCTAGGCTAACAGTTTTCTATGGTTCTCTTATGCTGGCATTTTGGGGTGCCAGGGTTATGGGGTGCGAGGGTTACAGTGTGCTGAGGCGATGGGGTGGCAGGGTTACAGGGTGCCAGAGTTTAAGCGGGATGGGATTACAGAGGGTTATTGTTATGGACACGAGCTGAGTTCTGTGCTCCTAGGGTCCAGGGGTTGTGTTAGTTTTGCCTTAGCTTGTGCTCTGGGTAGCCTGCTGGTGCAGCTACAGGATTAGCCACATGTTGCCCTTTTGCTGGGTTTTGCTGAGTGCACTACTAGTGCCTGGGGCCTTTGGCTTTCCTGGGCTGGAATAAACCAGTTCATGTCCTTGAAAGCAACCTCCCTGGATTGTAGTAACAGTAACTGTGAGACTGTGGAGACAGGACAAGACAACTGGAAAAGATTTATTATTGAGAAGAATAAATAAGTTTGGTTTGTTTTTTTTTTCCTAATAATAATTTATTTCTAGCTCTATTGCACTCTGTTCTTTTGGTAGCTAGCATCTATGCTTTTTTAGTACACTCCGTGTTGGGGTCCAACCCCGTCGCCTGCAGCTGCACTGTTTGGACAGCAGGTGCAAGTAGGGCAATGACGGCATGTTGGAGCTTGGCCGTGTGGTGGCCTTGGCATTGTAAAATTCAGTTCTTCACCAGCCGAGGAGAGAGGCAAGGAGGCTTAGCGTAGAATTACCAAGGGAATGTATTCTTTAATATTTTAGCTATGGGCATAGCGGTGGGGGGGTTTATCCTGGATTCTGGTCAGTTGCAGTTCTGGCCGTGGTTATATGCCTGGTTTCATTGAAGGGTAAAGCTTCTATTTTTTTGTCATTGGTATGGGGTGTTCTCAGCCGGCAAGAGCTGGCTTAGGGTGAGTCTTCGGATTATATTGACCCCAAGGTAAAAGCTGATAGTCTCAGATGGTTGCATTCTTCTAGGCGGAGGAGCTTGCCAAGCCATTCTCCA
>NW_009188861.1:0-2399 GCF_000690835.1 Fulmarus glacialis
CGCGTCCATGCCGGTCAGGTGTCTGAGGGCAGGGGAGAGGCCCCGGGGAAACCTCCCGCAGATGTGCTGCCTCCCGTACGGGAGGGTGCTCTTTCCCAGAACTTTGGTTAGGAGATACTCATGAGTTAATTAATCCTTGAGTTTTTAAGCAGAGACATATTTATGAGCCTTGTAAGAGGCTGGGGCCCAGAGAGACATTTCTTTATTCTTCCTCCAGCTCAGCTGAAGGAAACCATAAGGGGAAAGAGCGACTGAGCCACGAAAGCATGGAAGATGGATTTCGGGCTGGTGATGGGGAAACAAAACCCAACTTGCCTGGGTGGGAGCAGTGGCCAAGTGACAGCTCCCTTCCCTCTCCTTTGTCTTCTCATCCTTTGTCTACAGGGTGCTTGCTAGAGCCTTGCCACTGGATGCCAGGGTATCTCCAGCGTTTGAAGTGCGTATGTGAAGCACACATGTGGCGCGAGTGCCCACCACCAGCCTCCCCGGCTCCTTCGGGCTGGAGGGGGCAGCTGTCGTGGTCCCATTGCCACCCTGCCGGCAGCACACAGCATGGGCAGTGCCAGGCTGTGCTTTGGGGTGAGAGTTTGGTCCCGTGAGCTCCCGGCACCCAGCAGCTGGAGCACCCAAAGAACAGCTAGCAAGGACATAGGCAGGGACCGCTCTGCCTGCACCTCCCTCAGCACGGCCCTCCTCCACACCCAGCTCTCCCCTCTCCTCTACCCTTGCCTGGGTGGGCTGGCCTGAGAGGGTCACCCCACACTGCTGCAGGGCATCCTCTGCAGCCCCTGCTTAAAGACACCTGCATGCACTTTGCAGCTCTGCAAACTGCACTGTAAGTGGACTTGTGGATGAGGAAGGTGTTAAACCAGCTTCTCATTCCCTGCGATTCTCATGTGTCTCCCAGCACCAGTGAGCGAGCTCTGGCCCCCAGCAGCCTGGCTTCCCCTGCCAAGTGGATCTGACAGGCTTTTCTCTCAAGAGATCTGGGACACTGCTGTGAACGGGTGGAAATTGCCATTGGTTGCCTGCAGCCAGGGGAGCAGAGGAGTGCAGCGATGCTGATTACATCAGCCAAGATGCCAATGGAAAACCAAGAGTGGAAGAAACATCCACTGTGCTTTCGCTGGGCTTCTCTGCTGCATCACAAGCAGCCAAGAAGGTGTGTGATGGGGACAACCACATGCCTTCCTGATCAGGGCACAATTTTCCAGGCTAAGAGCTTGGAACTGAGGCTATTTTGCTTTATCCCTTTCCTTGGAGTGAGCTGCTTCTGACATTCCCTGTCTCTCTGCAATCACCGGTTTATCTATCCACCTCAAATGATGCTTCCTCAGCTTTACTGCGCATCTTGGCCAATAGCGGCAGAGAAATGTGGCCGCCACATGTTGGCAGCAATTGAATCCTGGGCACATTTTTTCTCTGCACAGCCTTTAAGCTGTGGGAACCATTTCAAAGGAAACCATTCCCCCTATAACATGCTTGTGATCTGAAGATGTCTATTTAGATGGCAGCCCGGCATTAATTTAGCAATTCACTACAGAGTTTGGCGTGATGTTTAAAGCACTAAAATAAATTGTGGTGAAGTCGTTTCCCTCAAACCAGATTGTGTGGTTTACATTATTTGTCAACCTTAAGTACAACTGGCATGTTTGTATCACTCATGCAAAGCCCCATTGTGCCTCTCTAGAAGAGGGAAGAATCCGCACAGAAACGCATCCAAGTTCCTGCCCCGGCAGTCTCATGTCCCTGGGAGATCTGCCCCGGAGGCACGCAGCCCAACTGGCTGGAAGAGAGCCTGGGCTTTCCTCAGGATGATGGGTGTTAAGTGCAGGCTCATATAGGTTATATTACAAAGGGCCGTTTTAATCAGACGCAGATTTGTACTTTCTGCCTGCAGTGCCTAAAATCCACTGAGCCGCAATGACTTAGACACGCACATACGAGCGCACACACATGCACACCGCCATGTGAACGGGGCTGCATGGGTCACCCGGGCAGCTGCTTGCCCACCGAGGACGGTGCCCAGCGCCAGCACTGGGTGACAGCCTGCCCCCACTGCCCCGCGCTCGGTGGCCTCTTGCCCTGCCCAGTGTGCCCGGGGGACAGTCAGGGCCAGGAGCTGCAGGGAGGGAAGGGGCAGGTGAGGGGGAGGCTGCCCCAAGCCTCTCGGGAGCCTGCCGGGTGGTTTGGGGCGGCCTTCTGGCGAGGGCAAAGAAGAGGCTGTTAGGACGCCCCAGCCCCACAGCCAGCCAAAGGGAGCTGGGACGGGCTGAAGGCTGCCGGTCCCACGCAGGGGATGTCTGGGGAGGTGTTTGCCTCTGGCCAGGCTGAGATGCTGCCCCAGCCTGGCTGGAGCACCAGGCACTGCTGCGGGGTCCCGCCCGTCTCACCGGCTG
>NW_009188861.1:2571-3297 GCF_000690835.1 Fulmarus glacialis
CGTGTGGCGGGTTCCCGCCCGTCTCACCGGCTGGCCCCGGGACGTGCCACCAGACCTGGCTGTTCCTGCTGCCTTTGGCTATCGGTGTGCCACGGGGATGTGTGCGGGGTCAGGCGGGGACAGCACGTCGGCACTTTCACCCGCACCACTGGGAGCAGGTTGGAGGGGCGTGCTGTGGTGCTGCGCCTGCCTCTGGGCGAGCAGGCGGGATCCCGCCTGTGATCTCAGTGCTTTATCCCTTCCTTCCCTTCCCTCAGTCCCTGCAGCCAGAGAAATCCCCGGATGGCTGTCACAGCTCTCTGCACACAAGCCGGCTGGCAGCGCTGAGGGTGTTTCATTCCTCCACCTCCCAGCAACTCACTAATGCCAGAAGAGCTGTCCTGCGGGAAGCGGCTAAGGCTTTGCACTGACACGATTGCACTCGCATGTCTCCTCCAGCCCCCCGGCAGCTCTTGCAGGCTCTCACGGAGGGTGCTCCCCACCCTGCTCAGCTGCCCCTGGGGTGCCAGGACCACAGGGCAGGTCTGCTCTGCAGGGAAGGGGCAACCTCCCTCCCTCTGCTCGGATGGTCTCATTGCCTGCCCTGGGGATCACCATCCAGTGACAGAGGGTCCCCTGTCTCCCTCTTCCCGGCCCCGCCACCACCACCACCCAGCCCCTTCTCTGCAGGTCTCCAGACCCCGTTTGGAGCACGTTCCCCACCGCGCTCACTCCCCAGAGCAGTTC
>NW_009188861.1:3415-4067 GCF_000690835.1 Fulmarus glacialis
ATGCTCTCCTCCCGCAGTTCACTGCACTGTGGCATACACTTGGAGAGCAGGAGCTCGTCAGCTGCATTTCTTCTGAAGTATCTCTGAATTGTAAGAGACACCCAATTTTCTGGATATTGAATTCAGACAATAAAAAACTCTGCTGCTCCCAAGAGCCGTCCCTGTGTGCTCCGGCCGTGTACATGTTTGTGCTTTCATTGGATGGTGGCAGAAACTCCCTTGCTCGTGTGAAAATTCAAAGGGACAGAGCAGAAGCGGGGCCAGGCAGACGTCTGGCAGCTCTGGCTGCAGCCTCCGGATGCAGGCACCCGTCCCCTGTCGTACCCCGCGCCCCGCAGCTCTGGCGGCCGCACAGCCAGCGCCCAGGTAGCCAGTGCAGCGTTTGTCCTCAGCAGTACTTTAGATGAGACATTGCCCAGTACAAACACATCGTACTAAGGGCAGCACAAAAGCTCCCAGCCATGGCATTAAATAATTGTCACATTTTTCTTCTGTAAGGATTAACGTTCCTGCTAACCTTGCAAACCTTCATTGAACTATTGTCACCCCCCGAAACACAGCACAATCGCCAAGGGATTAGGGTGTCTGCGGAGCAGCCTGTCCTCGCTATTGTGCGCTCCCGGCGGGGGGCGGACATCCTGCGACATAAGCC
>NW_009188861.1:4107-7444 GCF_000690835.1 Fulmarus glacialis
CAGGCACAAGGCAGCCCCGCGGGAGCCGGGGGCTGAATGCCTGCAGTGGCACCTGGGATTTGTCCCTGCAGCAGGCGGGCAGCTGGGAGCATAGCTGGGCCGGTGGCACTCGCGCTCAGGGCTGCCCTCCCAGCACGGGCAACCACTGCCATGGGCACCAGGGAGCCAGGCAGGTCCCCGGCCCCATGCCCTCCTGGCAGCGGGTCTCCCCGCTTGGCTCTGCCACCGTCCGCCCGCTGCCCGCACCAGGCTCCTGGGCCTCCTAAGACAGGCGAGCATGTTCATAAATCTGAATGCTGAGGAAATCCCATAAAAATTTAACAGGAAATACAGACCCATAAAGGGAAGCTCTTGGCGTTTCTTGCCGGCTGTCGGCAATGCCCGCTGTGCGCACTGCACTCAGGCACCTGGCAGCCGCAGCGGGACCTTGGCTGGGACAGACTGGATTAGCAGCTAGTTCCCACGGCCCTCCCTTTGGAGCAGGAGGAGAGGAGTATGGCAGCAACACAGACGGATGCTCTCAGGAGCAGGACTTTGGTTTCTGCAGAGCTCAGTCTTACAGACATACAACACAAGCGGAAGCTGTTTTGCAAGGATGCAAGAGAGAAAAAGAATGGTAAAGCAAACACAAGATTTACGCACGTAGGTCCCAGGAGAGTCTTACAGTGCTTATAAATGACAATACATATTGTCGTCCCAAGCCCCATGTTCAGTAGCAAAGGAAAAGAAGTGGGAAGTGTCCCCAGCTCTGGAGCCATTGCACAATAACAGAGCATGGAAAACAACCTCATCTGTTTGTCCCCAACATCAGCATCCCCACTCCCACGGCACTTTCCCAAGAGGAAGAACCATCCCCTCCAGAGACAAATGCGGAGGATGGAGAGAAAGGAAAGTCCAGAGAGAGTGTGGTGCACAGGGAGCGGAGCCCAGCATCCTTCTGATGTGCCCAGTTTGGACTGCTCAAGCAGCAAACACCAAGCACTTGCTCCAGTCCTCTGCTTAGCGTGGATAAGGACTCTTCTAGACAGAGTGAAGTCCCCATCGTGGATGGGTGTTAGTTTTTGGGCATTCATTTCTGGCAAAGGGCTTGAGCAGGCCCTTGGAGAGGTGGCTGAGTTGGGGATTGTCTCTTGCAGACCTGCACGAAGAGGATCTGCAATGGCAAAAGCAGCATCTGGAGACCCCTGCAGACCAGCAGAAAATGTACTTGCCTGCTCTTTGGCAGGGCACTCAGTATTTGGAAGCCAGCACTTGCTCATTGTTACTGCTGTGCAGTGGGATTACATGGTAGTTTTTCATCAGCTTTGCACGTGTTTGATCATATGAATAGGGAGTGAACCTCGCCACAAGTGACAGCAGCCTGGCTGCCCAGGGTCCGTTGGGGTTTTGGAGGAAAGATGCCCGTTCTCATCCAGAAACTCACTGTATTCTCTGTGCATGTGGGGAGAATTTGGCTTTTCTTTTCTGGCATCATGGCAGGAAAACAGCTTCTCCCTCTGCTTCGGGGACATGCAGGTGGCCACACGTGGGAAAAGAGCACTCCTAAAACATGCCTTCCACAAGGAAGTTCAGAAGAAATGTGATGCCAGCATGAACATAAAAAGAAGAAGAAGGTCACCCAAAGACCAAGTGAATTTCCTTTTCATTGGGCTTTGCTGGCAGGTGGGAGCAAGTGTCGGTGTGGGTGGCCGTGGCACCCCTCGGGGCTGCAGTGGTGACACTGTCCTCAGCACCGCCTCCCAGGTGGTGCACCTTGGGGCACGTGCTGAGGGTTTGGCTGGTGGTTGGCCATACAGCAACCGGGAGCTCCCCCTGCTAAATCCTACAGCAGGAGCTTTCCCTGGACACCTCTGCTGTAGGCAATACAGGGACTTTGCATTTTAATCTGTTTTGCTTCATCTGGAGAAGCTTTAACAAATGAGTCCTGCAGTCAAGCTGGCTCTTCTCGGACTAATCTCATGAGGCTGAAATGAGCCCTCGTGGGCACAGAAGGACTGGCTGGGGGCACTCAGAGCCTCTGAGCGTTGGCTGCACCCTATGCTGCTGCGGGGCTGCTTCTCATTGAACTGTTCTCAGACCATCCCTCATTTTCTATCAGGGTGTCCATTTTCAAAAGCAGGTGGTGATTCAGATTACCAGGATCCATCCTGAGACATCTGGAGGGAGGCTGATTTTCAGGAGATAGCAGCAGATGGGCTTAGTGCCTGTTGAAAACTAGGCCCTTTCTATATTGTCCTGAAGTTTCTAGTGGGTTTTGAAAACACAAGCAGCTGCAAAAATCTCCGTCTTCTGAAGGCAGAAGGTGGTGATGACTCTGCTTTGCTGGTCTGGCTCCTGCGCGGGGCAAAGCGCAGCGCAGACCAGCGCTCAGCCACGCATGCGCCACTGCTGCAGTGAAATTGGGAAAGTTTCACTGGATTCATTTTTCACCAGAGAAGGTCATGAGGTTCGAGATGGGTGTCCCACGCTGGGAGGAGAAGTCGGCTCATGCCAGCACAGCCACCAGCACGGCGGTCTGAGCCGCCGGTGGGCCGGGGCGGGCGGGAGTCCCCGCTTTGCCCGGCTCAGTGTGACCGATGGCTATTGGCTATTCCGGAGCTGATTTCCATGAGGACTTCTTTTTTTTCTGTAAAAACGTTGAACAATTCTGGATTCATCCCCATGTGGAGCGGGAAAAATTTTGAAATCTTGAACATTTTTGAGGGCTTAAAAACAATTTCCCACCCAGTTATAGCCACCAGTCTCATCAGGATGTGTTTGAAACCACTCCAGCAGGAGCTGAGCAGAGCTGGTCTCAGCTGGATACCGCTCTCGACGAGAAATGCCGTGGTCAGGGGTCATGTTTCTTCAGAAAAAAAGTATCTTCAATAGCTCAGGAAGTTATTAGTGTCTGCTAACAATAAGAGCTTTGGATTGATTCAATAGATGCTCATTTTAATTGTAAAATGCCAGTAATGAGAAATGTGCCATCCAATGACTCATTTTTCCCTTGTAAAAATTATTGGACATTTTTATTAGTTTTACAAATGACAGGACCTCGTATTTCTGAGAACACTTTATACAAGCCTTGCACAAGCCCACTCTCATAAAAGCGTGTCTGTGGTGACATCCGGAGCCACAAGAAGGGGAGCGGTAGAAAGGCCCAAAGTGGTGAGGACAGCCCACAAGTGGAACTGGCAGGACCGAACCCCAAGAGGGTGGGAAGGGGTGGATACAGCGCCGGAGACATGAGCTTCGGCGCTCCTTCCCAGCAGTGCCTTTCTGGAGAGGCACGGGGCAGACAGGGGGATGGGTGCCAGCCGGCGCCCGGAGGTCCACCCGGCGCAGAGCCCCGGTG
>NW_009188862.1:0-272 GCF_000690835.1 Fulmarus glacialis
CTCTCTTTAAGCAGCGATTTCTTTCAATCTCTCTCTCTCTCCCTCCCCGTGTCTCTCTCCCTCACACTCTCCCTCTCTCTCCACATACACTCATCTCCCCGGAGAGAGAGAGAGGAGAAACTCAACTCCCAAACACCGACCAGATGTCGAAGAAACGCAAAGCCCTGGAGGGCGGCGGAGCCCGGCTCCCCCCCGAGGACCCCAGAGCCTGCTTTGGGGCCGGCGAGGAGCAAGGTAGGGCGGCGGAGGCCTGCAGGTGGCCGGGCGGTTGG
>NW_009188863.1:0-237 GCF_000690835.1 Fulmarus glacialis
TGCTGGGGTCGGGGGAGATGCTGATCTGTGCACGGAGCAGCCCCGTGCTTCAGGGCAAAGCAAGGAGGCAATAGGGAAACTGAGGCATGCAGCTGGTGAGGGGCTCTGAGTCCTCTGCTAGAGGAAGGGGCTTCTGCACCCCCCACCATGTGTCGGGGGGGGGGCTTGGAGCTGTGCTGCCCCCCAGACCTGAGGGGTGTGTGTGTCTTTCTCTGATGGCCGTCACGACTAAGCCGC
>NW_009188863.1:283-1503 GCF_000690835.1 Fulmarus glacialis
GGGGCTCCTGCTCCCCCCCCCAGTGGTCGGGGGGGGGTCTTGAGC
The DNA here is from genome assembly GCF_000690835.1 of Fulmarus glacialis. Classification (NCBI taxonomy): domain Eukaryota; kingdom Metazoa; phylum Chordata; class Aves; order Procellariiformes; family Procellariidae; genus Fulmarus; species Fulmarus glacialis. The sequence goes on from NW_009188863.1 coordinate 329, forward strand.
TGTGCTGCTCCCCAGTCCTGAGGGGTGTGTGTGTCTTTCTCTGATGGCCGTCACGGCTAAGCCGCAGCAACCTGCGAGGGGCTGGAGGGATGGAAGCGGGGACCTGGCGGTGGAGCGGGGCTGGGGGGGCTTTGTGGGGAGGCTCCCCCTCCTGAGCAAACCCTTTCCCCTTCGTGGGCTTCCTTCCCTGCAAGATGGCATTTGCAATGGGCAGTATTGAGCCCTCTCCTGGTGTAAATCAGGAGCATGTTTACTCCAGCGTTTCTCCTGGTAGATGCAGAGCAGGCTCAGCTCCGCGGTGGAGCCGGAGGGGCTGGGTTTGGCTGGAGGCGAGGGGTCTGCTTCCAACTCCCTGGGTCTATCGCCCTCGCTGCCGGCTGCTTTTTACATGAATCCTGGTGTTTGCTCCTGCTGATGCGGCTTGGCCAGCTGCGGGGATGTTGGCTGGCTGTGGGGACATCACCCGGCTTGTCCCTGTGGGGCTTAGGGCTGCATGGCAGGCAGGGCTGGTAAAAAATATTTAAGGTGGCTGCATGTGCTCTGGGATCACCGGAGACCCCGAAGCCAGTCATGGGGAGGACTAGCTGCTTGGCTCTGTGGGTATTCAGAAGACAAGTGGTTTTCTTGCTGCTCCTCTGTGAAGAAGGGGTGCAGTGTGATCCCTTCCGCAAGTGGGGAAACTGAGGCACGACATGCCTGTGACCGGCAGACCTCAATGGACAAGTGGCTGAGCTGGGAGAGAAGCTGGGTGCTGCGGTTGCAGCCTCCCCACCGGCTCAGGATGCTCTTTGCTCCTTCCCGGAGCACGCAAACTTTTGCAATTCATTAAGATTTCAGAGCGACTAAGCTGTCGGTGCCTGAGTTGCGCTTATCATGGAGGATGGGGCGGGCGGGGGCGGGGGCCACGATGCTGTTGAAAGGCGCTTGCTGAACTCCAAACCCACTGGTCCCTTGTGCTCTCCTGGTGTCATCTGGCTGTGACGGGGACCTGTGAGTTGTCACCGGTGTGATTTGCCGGCCCCACCTTACCTCTCTGGGCTCTTTGCAATAAAACATGGAGCCTTTCCCCTTGCTAAAAGCCTCCGGCTGGGAGCAGGCTGGGGCCACGGGGCAGCGACTCTTGCAGGCTCAGCTCTTTCCTCCTCCTTTTGCCTTCCCCTGCTAGGAAAGGGTGC
>NW_009188863.1:1627-1854 GCF_000690835.1 Fulmarus glacialis
AGCGGGGGAGTTGCGTGGGTGACCCGCGCTTGCAGCCGCCGGCGCTGCGTGGCACTCCTGCTGTAATTATGCGGAAGCTGTTTGCACTTGGGTTTGACTGAGTTAGCAGCAATTAAACAAATAAAATATTTGGGTTTGGAGCTTCCACTTAGGAGGCTGGTGCTACCGGGAAGCCCCGGACTGGGGTTGGTGGCATCTCTGGTGGCACTAGGACTCGTCTGGGGGGA
>NW_009188864.1:0-883 GCF_000690835.1 Fulmarus glacialis
CCACAGGCTGGGGAGCCGTTGGACCTGGGTCTGAGCGTGTCTCCCATGGAAGGTTGGTAACTCCTGATGTACAGAAAAGAGCCAAGAAACCTTCCCCCTCAAATACCTTTCTCGGAAAGCTCCAGGGACAGAGCTGCCTCTGGATCCTGATCTGCAGAGACACCCCCGGCAGCTGTGGGCAGGGATGAGGCCTGGGACGCCAGCGTGCTGTCTGAGGCTGAGGGAAAGCAGGAATACATCAGGGCAAGGCAGTGCCACCCCCCCGAGCCGTGACGGTCACCAACTGTCCTCCCCAAGGAGCTCCACACTCACACAACAGGGAGAAGATGCATTGGAAAGCCCTGGGCTACTCAAGGTCGCTTGAGGCGAAGGTAACAGCGACCCTAATCCACGTCCCAAGGGCTGACAGAGCTCAGAGAGCAGCATCAGCGACAGCCCACCATCTCTGCAAACCCTTTGGCCGCTGCTCCCCCAAACTCCCAGGACTGCTGGGGTGAAGGCAGCAGAGATGCAGCACCTGCCCCTGGCTCCTCAGACCCTCCCGGTGCCGCTTTTCTCTCTTCAAGCGAGCATCTCCCTCCCCGCACGTGGGGCTGGGACAGTCATCCCCCTTTCCACAGCACTGCCCACACCACCTCCCGTCTCCTGGGGTCTCCTCCACCCCCTCGGATGCTCCAACATACACAGGAACCCTCCGAACGTCCCTCTCCGGGTGTGCAGGAGTTAACGCCCCGGAGAAGGAATGGGCTGAGATGCGGTCCCAGCACTCGGGGAGCCAGAAGCAGCTGGTATCGCACGCCCGAATTATTTCGTGGCAGGATCAGCCCCAGCCTCGTCTCCCAGCTGGGTCCGTCAGCTGCCCGGGCCGGGGGGACACTGGCAG
>NW_009188864.1:1054-1630 GCF_000690835.1 Fulmarus glacialis
GGGTGCGTCAGCGCCCGGGGCTGGGGGAAGCCTGGCAGCCCCTCTGGGCAGCAGGCAGATGCCCCGGGTCCCTGCCAGCACTGACCTTTCTGCACCTCCCGCAGGGAGCTGCTCACGATCGTCCACCACTTCTGCGCCTCCCGCTCCTCCTCAAAGTTAAACACCATGGGCTCGTCCGAGGAGCCGAGGACCGTCAGCTCATGGCACGTGGGGCTCCTCACCTTGTACGAGATGTCCTTGAGGTCGTACTCGGCGACGTTCTGGGGGAAGCAGAAAGACAAGAGGGCCATGCCACGACGGAGCCAGGACGAAGACGCGCCGCACGCAGACGGTGCACCGGGCAAGGGGGCAACCCCCCGGCACGGCATCCAAGCCAGGACCTGGGGACACGGGCTGTCCCTCTCCTTGCTTCCACCATGGTCTCTCACGAGATAAAGCGTGGACAGAAACACATACCAAGCCAAGCGCAACCTCCATCCCCAGGCACCGAACCACAAACCCAGCCTGAAATGCCGACCCTCCGTGCCCAGGGCTGCCTCCAAGCCCCGCCACGGCTCGCCACCAGTCCCCCCGGCC
>NW_009188864.1:2007-2295 GCF_000690835.1 Fulmarus glacialis
CCCCCCCCGCCTGGGGTTGCCCCAGCCCCGCTTCCTCCTTCCAGTCTCGAATTTACGCCAGAGCTTTCAATTCCGCTTCTGGTAAAAGGGAGGAGCCGGGGCGCAGGGAAGGGCTCTGCGCAGCCACCTGCCACCGCGCCCAGCGGGCAGCAAGCAGGAAGCAGGCAAGGTCCGCCTGCACCAGACGGGGACGGGGGGCTGGAAGGAAGTTTGAGAGAAACCACTGGTTTTCTTGCCTTTCGTCTGAGTTTAATGCCCTGCCAAGCCCCTCCCGGCCCGCTGTCCCCT
>NW_009188865.1:0-973 GCF_000690835.1 Fulmarus glacialis
CCTGGGTTCCCGGGAGAGCACGGTCCGGTCGAAGCCATGTCCCCCGGTACCCCGATATCGGGGAGCGCCTGCAACCCGGGCTTCACCCAGCAGTGGCTCAGGGGTGAAGGGTCCCTCCGGGCACACAGCTCCGAGGCTGGGGTCCCCAGAGAGCCGGCAGACCGAAGGGATGATGCTCTGTGCTTGTTCTTAAGCATCGGGGTCCACAGGAGATGGGGTTTCCCTCGAGCTGCCGGCTCCAAGGCTACCGAGCTGGTCCCAAAGCTTTGCTGCTCCGGAGGAGCTGCGGGGCTGTTCCCAGTGAAGGGAAAGGCGTCGGTGCATTTAGGTAATGGGAGGTGAAGAGCACGGATCTGCTCCATGCTCCCGAGCACCCGTGGTCCCAAGGCACCCACTCTGCCAGGGCACCCAGGGGTGCGCCCTGCCCCGCCGGTGTCCCCCCATCCCCTCTCCCTGCCGCAGCCCGGTGCAGGGGCGTTTCGGGTGCTTTAAGGCAGTCCATCCATCACAGGCAGCAGCAGCAAAGTGAACGGCTTCGTACAGCCGAGCTTTGAACTCGCCCGCCGCAACTTCCAAAATACCCAGCGGGACCCCCAGCAGCGCTGGGATGCACTGGGAGGTGGGGGTCAGCACTGCCGGGACGGGGGGGTTTAAGGGCTGGTTTCAGCAGCAGCAGTGCTGCTCCCAACCCCTGCTGTACCCAGCCCTCCCTCCAGCCCGAGGAGCTTTCAGCCACAGCCCTTCCTTTTAAATCCAAAGAACAAAAGCGTTAATTTAATTGTGGTTTCTCCAGCTCCGCCGCCTTGTTGCGGGCAGGAGACGTCGGGCAGGAGGAAAGCAAGCGAGAGCATCCTCATCCCTGGCACCAGATGCTTAATTAGCCAGGGCAATTCCCTTTCTCCTCTCGGGGCTGGTTTTATTGCAGATACATGGGCAGGGAGGACGGGCTGGGTCTGCACCAAGACCCTACGAG
>NW_009188865.1:1030-1616 GCF_000690835.1 Fulmarus glacialis
GGGAGGCGGGTGGGTCCTCAAACGTCCCTTCCCCGTGCAGAGGGGCCACCCCTTCCTTTGGACGATGCCGCAGGGACACGGAAGGTGTCAGGTTGGCGCTGCTGGTCACTAGTGGGGGGGTCAGGCTGCTATAGAAGCGGGCACATACGTCTGGCAGCCCCTACAGAGGGGTAAGCCAGGGCGACACAACCCTGGGGTCAGGCAGGCTGCGGGCAGGACCCCTTCTTTCTTTTCTAAACAGTTTATTCAGTTGTGTGTCAGAGCGGGGGGGGCAGCCAGGGCTGCGGCTGCTCCCGAGCGTCCCCTTTCTGCGCTGCATCTCCTTCCAGGAGTTAATTATTCTGCCCATTAAAAATGCAGGCGTTAGTTGTAGTCTGGATTTATGTACCTTCCGTTCCCAGCCAACGATCTCATGATGCCTTTTTGCAATAATTAAAGAGCTGTCTGGGATCAGTCTGAACGGCCCAAAGGAATTAAGGACGTGCCAGGAAACGCACTCCGCTGGCCACAGTGGCATCGGAGAAAGGGCGAGCTGTTTTCGATGCACCCAAGGAGAGGACAGGTCCCCTCCTGGGGGACCGGCGGT
>NW_009188865.1:1712-2139 GCF_000690835.1 Fulmarus glacialis
TCATTTTGTGCATTACACCCCCCCATTCGTTTCCTTTTTTTTTTTTTTTTGCTCCCACATCACATTTTCTCTTCTCGAAGGCGTAGACAATTTGAACTAAAATATTTAAGACAAGGAACTTATCTTTCCAATTACCAAGCGTTTCTCCTGGCCTTTCGATTCTCCAGACACCTGAGGGCTGCCATGTGGAAAGCGGACAAGGAAAAGCTGCTCGCGAGACGTACGAGCTCACCAAAGGATGAATGTCAGCTTGTTGAACAGATCCTCTTACTGGAAAAGAGGGTGAGAGCCACAGGGACCACAACGCTGGGACCGGCTCGACTAGTTCAGAAAGCCCAGGGAGGCTGGAGCCAGGCTGCCCCCAGCCAAATTTCTCCAAATCTAGCTTTTCGGGTGATTCCCAGCACCACCTGGCTCACGCGTTTAG
>NW_009188866.1:0-231 GCF_000690835.1 Fulmarus glacialis
GATATTTTCACCATGGGGGGGGAAAAAAAAATAATAAATGGCACTTTACATTTACAGGCCTTTTCTCTTCTTGGTTGGGCCCCAAATGGCTTTAACCCCTGCAGTGCCGGAACCTCGGCGCGTCCTCCCTGGACGGGAGCGAGGTCGCTGACCGCGCTCGGGGACGTGGCTCTTGCCGGGATGCGCCGGTGGCTTTCGTCGCGCTGCCGCTCCGGTGGCCCCCACGGACGG
>NW_009188867.1:0-231 GCF_000690835.1 Fulmarus glacialis
CCCTGACACCCACTGACACCCTCACCCCCACCCTGACACCACCTTGCCCACCCTGTGCCCACACGGGGCACCCAATGGCTGTGCAAGTGTAGGTGAAGTCTGCCTGGACCCACCAGGACCCATTGCAGCACCCATATCCATACCATGTCCCATACTGAGACCATGACCCATACCAGGTCCCATATCTTCACCAGGTCCCACCCCAGCACCCACACCCATCCCAGGCCCCAT
>NW_009188868.1:0-1945 GCF_000690835.1 Fulmarus glacialis
GGGATGCTGTGGACCGTGGTGGCGCTGGAGATGGGGGACGTCAGCCACGGGTCGAGTGGGAGGGAGTTGCTCATGGGCCCCACATTGGGTGTCATGGGGGGCCGGTTGAAGGAGAGCACGGGGGTGTCGTGGAGCTTCATGGAGCTGGCCTCCATCTTCTCCTGCCGCCTCCACTTGGCTCTTCGGTTCTGGAACCAGACCTGCAAGAGGAGAGCCAGGGTGAGACACACTGTGCCCAGCTGGTCCCTCGCAGCATGCCCCACGTGTTGTGCCTTATGTGGGGTACCCCATGCAGCGGCCCCGTCTGCTGTGCCCTATGTGGGGTGCCCCACATGCTGTACCCCGTGCAGGGTGTCCCATTGTGCTGTGTCCCACCTGGGGTGCCCTATGAAGGATCCCCCACGTCCTTCAGGTGGGGTGTCCCGTATGGGGTATCCCATCCTTCGTGTGTTGGGTCACACGCGGGGTGCCCCACAGGGCTCCAGAAACCCCCAGCCCATGGCACACCTCTGCCAAACCTCTCCCGCAAAAAGAGACTGAGGGCATCTCTGAGGTGTGAAGGCGAGAGGTGTCACCGCACAGCCCCTGTCCTCACTGCTCCAGGGCAATGTGCACCCCGGCCCCGCAAACACCCGTACAGTCCTCAGTATAATGTTATCTGGCCTTCAAAAGCCCCTCGGTAAAAGCTTTTAGAAGCCAAACTGCCATGGTTGCACCAAAACCCAGCAGGAACGAGAGGCACCGGCGAGCCAAGGACAGCGGTGATGTGTCACCCCACGGGAGCTGCGCTTTCGAGCGCTGGTCCCTGTGTCCCCAGAGCCCCCAGCAGCACGGGGCACGGGCCGTCTGCCGCGTGATGCAAAGTGGGAGTAAAGATGAATGGCTGGGCTGGGAAGGAGATGTCTCCCATGGGCTGGTCACAGTTGTTGGTGGACACTGGGCTATACTGGTGCAAACTTTGTGTCCAAAGAAGAGCAACGAAGCTGGTGAAGGGCCTGGAGCACGTCTGATGAGGAGCGGCTGAGGGAACTGGGGTTGTTTAGCCTGGAGAAGAGGAGGCTGAGGGGAGACCTCATCGCGCTCTACAACTACCTGAAAGGAGGTTGGAGCGAGGTGGGGGTCAGTCTCTTCTCCCAAGAAGTAGGTAGGATGAGAGGAAACAGCCTCAAGTTGTGCCAGGGGAGGTTTAGATTGGATATTAGGAATAATTTTTTCACCTTTCTTCCCAAAAGGGTTGTCAAGCATTGGACAGTGGTTGGTCACCAGCCCTGAAGGTATTTAAAAGACGTGTAGATGTGGCACTTAGGGACATGGCTTAGTGGTGGAGTTGGCAGTGTTAGGTTTACGGTTGGACTCGATGAACTTAAAGGTCTTTTCCAACCTAAATGATTCTGTGATTCTGTGAGTCCGTGAAACTGGTCATTGCTCAGAGAGCTCAGCAGAGGTGTCCCTAGGGTCTGGACCTCCCCCAGCAAAAGACTGCCTTGCTTCGCAGTGAGTTTGTCGCTTCTTCAACTCCCTGACCCTTCCCTCACCCAGGTCTTGTCCTGTCAACCTCAGGGGCGGGGGGGAGCGGACCAGCGGCACCCCAGGCTCTTCCCCAGGCTGCACCTCTCCCCGGGCAGAGCCGCCTTTTTTTTGCCCTGGGAGCAAAACCTCCCCAGTCCTGCCGCCCCCCCAGAACTGCCCCACTCCGACAAGCCTAAACCCCCCAAATCTGTGAGGATCTTGCACTTTCCCAGCCCTAAAGACCTGGAAGTGGTCACGAGCAGCTGAGGTTTGGCTGCTTTCCCACAGGATCCGATGGAGGGATGGCAGGGGGAAAAAAATCTCTAAAAACCATCTCCCTGCCCAAACGGAGCCTCTGGCACGTGGGCTGAACTGGGACCTTGTAGGGGAGCAAGGCTCAGCCATTAAACCCCCTCTCTGGTTTTGGAGGAGCAGC
>NW_009188868.1:2070-4577 GCF_000690835.1 Fulmarus glacialis
CCCCCGTGAGTATCCCCCGCCCCCCTGCCCCCCCCTCCACTGCCCAGGGGACAGGTCCGGGGTGCCGGGGCCACCGGGCGTCCTCCCTACCTGCACGCGGACCTCCGGCAGGTTGACCTTCATGGCCAGCTCCTCGCGGCTGTAGACGTCGGGGTAGTGGGACTTCTCGAAGGCGCGCTCCAGCTCATGCAGCTGGTAGGTGGTGAAGGTTGTGCGATTCCTCCGGTGCTTCTTCTTGGGCTGCTCCTCCTCGGTGGCGGCTGGCGGGGTGCCCTCGCTGTCCCCCGGCTTCCGCAGCTCACTCAGGTCCCCCTCGCACTTATTAAGGAACATGGCGGTGCCTGCGAGGGACCGCGGGGTTAGCTGGGGCGTGGGGACATCGGACCCCCCCCCATGCAACCCCAGGCCGGGGACAGGCAGACAAGTGGTCGGATGGACGGGAGGATGGGGTGGCCCCAGAAACAAGTTACACAAAGGTGTAATCCTCTCTTCCGCTGCAGCGTTACCCCAGGGCCGCGGTGTCCCGGGGACTGACCTGGGGTCCCGGGGACGGTGCCCTGGGCACCCTGCGCTTGGCTCCACGGTCCAGGCCAATGCGGCCAACCAAAACTAAAAGTCAAATTTCCCCTAAAGCCAAGGATTTTACGAAAGTGCCGTCACTGAGAGCCGACCCGACCTCCCCCCGTCCTGGTGTGCAGGGGACCAAGCCACCAAGCCCGGGTCGGCTCCCTCCTTCCAGCCCAGCTCCTCTCCTCCAGCCCCTCTTCCCCATGGGCTACGAGTCTGGCCCTGAACAACTGGAGGACCCAATGTCGGTCCCCAAGCACGGCCGGAGAGACCCAGCACCATCCCCCGGCTAATAACCTTTTTTCTGCACGTTTATAAGCATTTTCAGCCCTTGCAACGTTTCATCTTTAAGCTTTTTATCCGGCATCTGAAATCTTCCTGCAGTATTTGCTGGGGATTAAGGGTTCCTTTCTACCACGAGGATGTAGGCAAACATGGAAATGGGGCACTTCTGCCAAGGGGAAGGCGCTGCATCGCCCAGACCCACCGGCAAAAATTCGGCTAATGCCCAAATGGGTGTGGGGAGGGACAGGGAACGTCAGATAATTCTGGGAGGGAATAAATGGGGGTCCCAAGAGGGCAGCACGCAGGGGGTGGGTGTTGCTCAGGCTGTGCACGGTGAGTGCCTGCGCGCGCAGCGGGCAGTGCGGGTGCAAGCAATGCGTCTGCGGGTATGGGGACGTGCGCAGTTCTGCAGCCTGCCCACACGGGCGGGTGTGGGTGCCCGGGGTGTGCGCAGGGCTGCGCGTGGCCGGGAGCGGGAGGGCGCACAGCCAGTGGACTGAGTGTGGGTGGAACGTGGTGAAGTGTGTGCGCAGCGTGGGGGTGCGTGTGCGGGGCTGGATGTGCGCGTGCAGGGCAGTTTGTGCCGCATGCCCATTGCGTGCAGTGCGTGCAGTGCAAGTGCAGTGCGCAGTGCCCAGGGTGCCGTGTCCGTGTGCCGTGCATGCAGCATGCACAGCGCAATGTCTGCACCTGCAGCATGCAGGGCACAGCGTATGTGTGCAGCGCATGCAGTGTGTGTGCAGTGCGCACAGCTCAGTGAGTGTGCAAGGACTGCAGTGCATGCGATGTACGCAGGCTGTGCACAATGTGTAGGCACACCGTGAATTTGTGCACCGCATCTGTGGGGACGCAGTGCGTGCAGTGTGTGCGCAGTGTCTGGACAGTGCGTACAGTGGAGGCGCCTGCAGAGCGTGCATACTGTGCGTGCAGGTGTGCTGCATGCGCAGCATCTATGCGTACACATGTGCAACACATCCAACATGTGCAGTGTGTGCCCAGTGTCTGTTGGTGCTGTGCCCGGCACCTCTGCAGTGTGCTCAGAGCATGCGCTCTGGGTGTGCGGCATGTGCAGTGTGGTGGGCACAGCATGTATAACGCATGCAGTGCATGCACAGGGGCCATGCATGCAGTGTGTGCATGCACAGTGTTTGCAGTGTGTGCAGCGCACGCACAAGGGCTGTGTGCAGCACTTGCCGTGCATGTGCAGCGCTGTGCATGCGGCATCAGCGTGTGCGACTTTGGGAGCTTCCGGCCCCCCAAGACCCCCCACAGCCCCTCGGGGGGTGTCCTTTAGCCCCTGGTCAGCTCTAGGTCCAGCCCTGCTGCCACAGGGGGTGCTGCAGTCTTGGGGTGCCCTGGGGGGAGCCGCGAACTGGAGCAGGGGTGCTGGGTGCTGCACCCCGGGGTGCCCCAAGGCAGGGGTGAGTGGGTGCTGGGGGGAACAGGGGCCCTGTTGTCACCGTGTGAGCATCACGGTGTGTCCGGGGGCTGGGGACACGGTGAGGGGATGGGGTCCCCAGCTGCCATCCCGCTCTCGCTCACCTGCTTCTCATTTGCGCAGCTCCACACCTGCAAGAAGAGGGGAGAGGGGGTGAGCACCCAGAGCACCCAGAGCCCCCCACCTGGGGCACAGACCCCCTGGGGGACCCAGCACC
>NW_009188869.1:0-312 GCF_000690835.1 Fulmarus glacialis
GGATGCGCTGTGGCCAGGTGTAAGTAAGGCAGAGACTTGCTGAACTCATGCCATGGGGTGAGGAGTAGAGAGCTTTGTTCCTCATGCCCAGGGACACACCAGCACAGTAGCATCTGCGTGCTGGCCATGTCACCACGCTGGCCCTGGTCAACGCTAGCAAAACCACCACCCTGTGCTGCACAAAGACTGTCGAGATGATCACAACCATCCCCGCCACCAGCACCAACGGGGAGACAATGCAGCCCATCAGGAAGGTGACCTTCACCCTGTGGGACACAGGGACCCAGCCCGGCCCGGTGTGGCACTGCGGGG
>NW_009188869.1:861-1133 GCF_000690835.1 Fulmarus glacialis
TCGGCAGACTGCTCCGTGACAGAGGCGTGAGAGGAGTCACACCAGGGCCCAGCTCTGGTTGTGCCCAGGAATTTAATGCAGCACAGAGGGACAGGAGCAGGCGCAGGGCCCTGTACGGGTGCATTACTGGACGTCACTTGTTTCATTTGCCCTGATTAAACAGGCAAGAGGGAGTAAGGTGGGGAGCAGTGAGTGGACAAAAAGCCACCTTCCCAGGGTGCCTCAGCCTGGCCACGCACGGAAGGGGCTCAGCACATCACAGCTCCCTTGAG
>NW_009188869.1:1210-1498 GCF_000690835.1 Fulmarus glacialis
GAAACAGCCCCAGCCTGTAACGCCCGGGCTGAGAACCCCAAACTCATCTCATGGGTGAGCACATCTAGTGCTCAAACTGGCATTTTGAGGCTTGAATGCCAGCACTGGCGGCACTGGCCGTGGGGGCTCCCAGGACCATCTTTTCTCTCCTGTGCAGGTGAGCTGGGCAGCACTGAGCATGCAGGCAGGACATGGGCAGGCGGGTAGGACCTGGGGCGGGCAAGCAGGGTCCATGTCCCCCATGGTCCCCAGCCCACCTTCTCCCCTCCCAGCTGCCCTGGAGCGCCT
>NW_009188870.1:0-16435 GCF_000690835.1 Fulmarus glacialis
TATAAAAAAACTAGCAAGATTTAGCAATATTCAGATATTTGTGAACTGTAACAACCGAAGCAAATAAAGATAACACCAGATCCCTGAGTTTTCAAGCTCCTGCCATGACAGAGAAGTATCATTCCCTCCTCTCACAGTGTCTTCAGTGCTCATTTCTACTCCCTTCTCTTGGAGAAGACATTAAAAAACCAATCTGAATATCAGTCAAATCCACACACACACCCCTAAACGGATGAAGTCAGATTAACTCAAGCCACATTACCTAACAGTTCGCTATCGCCACAAGCTGTAACCTGACAGACAACTTATTTCCCCTCCACACCCCATCCTTCTGGGTTACCTCTCTACCAGCTTAGCTGACCTGCGCAGTTGTCAACTCGGACACGGGCTAACGCCGTGAGAAGGGAGGAATGGGTAAAGATGAGGTACTGGAAGTTATGGAGGGGGTTTCTAATTCTCTCATAATGGGGTTTGTTACTTACAGATAACAGGTATATATTGGCCTCTTTGATATCACTTACAAGTAAAACCTGATGGATTCCACGAAGCGCATAACCCATAAAGAAAGAGGGAACCAACACATACAATGCTCACACACACAGGGTTAAAAAAAGGCTTTATAAAAAAAGCAAGCAGCAATGGTTTTCAAAGCAGAAAGTTAAAACTGCACAAGCCCAACTTCCATAGGTTTTTTTTTTTGATAGATCATCTTGAAAATCAGAAAGTTTCTGACTTACTGTCAGAGGGCACAAACACAATGTTTCCAGATCCGCTGAGTCTCAGGCTTTTGTTCTGATAGTAGCTTCAGCTGACTACCGCTCGGGGCTTGGAGTTTAATAAAGAGAGATTCATTTTTTAAAAGGTGACAGTATTAATATTACCTTTCAATTTAAAAAAATGGCAAAAGACTACAAGGCGATATAAAAAGAAGTAACGGATTTTCCAAGGGGGCCCAAGAAAGTTTATAACAGTGAAGAGGAAAATTGGCGCATTAAAATTGTATCAATACTACCCAGGTTGCTCATGAGGAAATGCTAATCTTTCCCTGTTAACATGTAACAAACATTTCATTTTTCAAATGCCTGTTTGGCCTTGTTTGGTACACATGAATTTTGGCCTGCTCAAGTTTACAAGGAAGCATGCCTTTCAGTATAAACAATGACGTTTTAAAACCCTATGACTTTTCATCATTACACAAGAAGTGTGAAGTCTTCTGTTGCATCTTACTGGTTTTGTTCCCTGGTTGTACGGCATTGCCCCAAGACATCGCTACTGACCAAACTGAAGTTTGTGGTCTTTTATCAAGTAGCTGATGCAGAGAGTTCATTTTCTCCTACCATTTTATCAAATATGTTGCTTACGTTGAACTACATGAAGGGAAAAAAGTGCAAATATTCCAAAGCAAATTCTACCTTCAAGTTGCTAAGACTGTGAATAATTTTCATGTGATCCTGTATTTTCCATCCATTGTCTTACTCCTGTTTAACCTGGACTTATCCCACCCGAAAATAATTGCCACTTGTTTTTAGTGTGGTACACAATCGTTTTGTTACGCTAACATCTAGACTTAAGCAATATTGACTATGTTAATTGACAAAACTCAACACAAATTACAGCACTGTATCTCTGTTAGTTAACTAAATAAAGCTTATATGAAAACTTTTTTGGTTTTGTTTGTTTCCCAGAAAAGGAAAAAGCATGGAGCAAGGAAGCCAAGAATTGCAATGTAAATGAACAGGTCGATAAAGTATTTTAATTTCACATAATTTATTACTGTTATAGTTCAAAAAATAGCAAGAGTCAGGAAGAAGGCAGAACGCTAACCCAATGAAATGGTAACTGATAAAATTCTAATTGTCTCTTGGCTACCAGCCTCTGAACTTTGGCACCACTGACAATTGTACAATGACTTGAAATATGAGTTGGTAATTACTGTTGGTCTCTGTGTACAACAATTCCAACATATCAGCCAAATCTTTCATCAAGAATGAATATGCCTTTTGTTTTCTGTAATTACTGTAAACATTGTCCTACCACTGACCAAGATTTCCTTACTATAGAAAACCTATATATTTTCACAACAGAGCACCCTTTCCTTTTCAGTTCCACCAAGAGTAGATTGAGTCCATCACAGCTGAATGTACTGATCATTAAGAAAAAGCAGTCCATGTCCTACTGCAACAAAGAATAAATTTTAAATGGATTAAAAGGTGAATCTACCCTGGAATCCTTTTTCACCTCCACCTGAAAGAAATCTACAACCCCCTCAACCCATTAACCATGCAGGGAGTAAGAACGGTAGCATAGCAGAAACAGCAGGTCTCAGCACTCTGTTACTAACATAATGGACAGATTTTAAGGAAGGTTTGGAGTTCATTCAAGAGGAAGAAACCCTGTTGTTGCTGTTGCCCTGTTCTCACAACCTGAAAGAAAAAGATTCTGAATATAAAGCCTTCTTTATAACAAACAGTTCAAGCCATACTTTACAGTCTGATTTACCTCTACTTTCCTCATACTCTCCTCCTTTTTGCTGCATTTTCCATTTAATTTTTTGCAGTTACTTGAAAATTCTTGTTTCACCACTCATATTTTCCTTGTTAAGAGAAATTTTTATTCCACATTTTATGTATTGGAATTCACATATTCCAAACAAGCAGAAAGCTCTCTCATCTTTTTCATACCATAAAGGCCTGCAGAAGTATTGCCAGATACATAAAACATAATGGAGACTTATCTTCTGAAAAAAGGTGTAATGGTGTCTCTTCCAGCTAAATGGTGTCTCTTGCATGCTAAATTAATTTTTAACAATTTTAAGTCCTATTAACACTCTGAAGAAAGAGCGCAGACAAACCTAAAATGCCAATGAAACATTTTCATACACGCACATATGTCTAATCCAGTAATTTAGATTTTTGCGAACTAAATCACGTGGCCAAAATACAATCTACAACTGCCTACTGGCCTCCACTTCAACCACAATACATGTTTAGATTACAGGATTTCTACCCTTACCCAAACCCCCTCTGAGAAACATTCTGTGAAACTCTGCCACCATAATGGTGCTGAATGTTTAGCAACTAAACCAAAATGCATTTCATCACTTCAGACAAAGAAAATTTTAATGTGCTAAGGAAGAAGGTGAAGGGTTTGGTTTGGGGTTTTTTTCTTTTTTTCATCTACTTGAGCTGTTTCATTTCTTCACCCACTACAAAGGCATTGTTTAAATACAATATAAAAAGTAATATTGCCGTGTGTTTCTCAAAAACACAACGGCAAATTTCTTGGAAAAAGCAAGAATTTATTGTTCGGTGGCACCAACTTAGGATTTAAAAAGATTAAAAACAAGACCTTTTGGGAATAAGTTAATATTTCTACCAAACCAGCCTGCTCCTTCCCTCAAATTACACTGACGACAAAACTTCTGAAGAGGAAAGTCTCTTGTTCGTCACAAGCCTCCCACAGGTAAGCTCCCATAAAAGTGATGGTTCTCCATTATTACTGTTTTTCATTCCGTTCCAACATTACTACTGACAAAGAACGGTAGCATGCACGTTAAACGTTTGCTAGCCACCTATGTTCAGCTGACAAACCACGTGTTATTTCTCTGGCAGAACTCTTGCCAAGGGAAGTACTCCATGGTCAGCACCTTGGTAGGTAAGTTTCTAACTTTTCCCACTGGCTTCTGCCGCCAGCATATTATTTGCACCTACTGGGTTCCTTTTTTTTTTTTTTTTTAAAATACCAAAAAATTAGAAACAAAAGTTCATCACGAAGAATTCTACCTAGTGCTCTTATTTCAGATGGCACATTTAACAAACCTACTTCACCGCCCTGCGGCACATGATGGATGGCAGAGCAGCCATCTCCATTTGTCTGCTGCGTTTCTGTTGGCAAGCTTCTGCAGTGCAGTGTCCTTGGCCCCCCCAAGCAAGTCTTTCCACCACATCCCCAAGAAGTTTCCTACCAAATCCCAGCCCAGGTTCTGTCATCCACAGCTGCCAGCTGAGATGAGTCTGCTTAGGAACTCCTTTTCTGTTGCAAAAAAAGCTGGGTGCATATTAAAGGCAAAAGCGACTAAAAAACTCCAGCCAAGAGGTTACCATGGTAAATGAAGATCAGAAAAAATGGGGCGGGGGGGGAAATTCAGTGTCTGAGGTTCAAAACCAATATCCACTCGATTTTAAACTTAGAGGGGCAGAGTGTTGCTCTACAGTTCTATGAAGTTAAGCAACTGGTACTGAAACAATTGCAAACATACAATTTCACCAGTTACTGGTGCCTTTTAAAAAAAAAAAAAGGTAGTAAGTTTTCATGGATTGAGTTGCTATATACCATCTGCAAATGTTGGTAAAAGCAGAATATGGCAAAAGCAGTTTAAAAATAAAAAAACCCTAGCCAAAACTGCACACAGATGCCCTACACTTTTCTTTTTCTTCCTCCTTTTTTTAAAAGGTAGATATGCTTCTTTCTTGTTTTGTTATTGTTTTGGAGGAGCTAAAGATTAGGGGGAAGCAGCAGAAAAAATGATGTTTAAATGTAAAGACAGCATTTGAAAAAGAACAAATCCTTAAATTTTCACAAAGCTATGAGAACTACATTGCCAATTTTTCTTCTCCTATCCTCTATTATTCTGTGTGATGTAATCACACATTACATACAGTCATTAATCAAAAGCCTCTCAAAACTCTTCACAAACATCCAGTTAGGCCTTATAAAAGAAATAGTAGTTTTCCATCTTTCCAAACAAAGAAGACTCACTGACAGGGACCTGATCCAAGACAACGCCATGTCTCAACCAGAACCTGTGTATCTATTCCTCACTGCTGTGCTGCCCAGCGCTCACCTGGGTGTTCTTTCTGGTCTCCCTCAGAGAGTTCTAAAAACCATTTACTATATATATTTAAACATACACTTTAAAACTATTTACCAGACCAATCTAACTGCAGAGAAACTGTTCTTCAAATAAGCTACAAGGTTTTCTTTGTGTTAGGACCAAAGCATATTACACAAAGCATTCCAATTATATCCGAACAACAGTGCTGCTAAAAACCAGCCTGGCTAAAACCAGCTCTTGAGCCCAACAATGCATGTTAAGATTTGTAGGAACTGAACATGCCACAAAAGACATTAGCTTCATTTGAAAAGAAAGTTAAGATTTCAGCCCCTTCCTTTCCTTGAAAGCACACCACAACGAAAACAGGCCTGTACAACAAACATAAACCCAGGCTCCATTTCAGCAATATTCTGATGAATATTTGGGACCTTTAAAGGTCCCTTCCAACCCAAACCATTCTATGAACCATTCTAATATTAACCAATTAACACTACATAAAATGAATAATTGGTAACATCAAATCCATCCCCTGCATGTGAAAACAGTAGAAGACAAAGGTTGTATTTTGAAAACAAGGTACTTTGCTGTCTTCCTTAGACATTCTATTGTCACCTCTGCATATAATAAGAGCTACCTCAGTTATCACGTTGTGCCCTACAGAGCAGACATTTGAAGGAGAACCTACCCAAAGCAGAAAAAGAAAGGAAAAAATCTAACCAAACCTCACTGTGCAAATCCAGGTTCCAGGCAAACTTGTTTTGTACACGGTCAGTTTAGCTGGAGATATTCACATCCCAAACCACTTGCTTACAGCCAAGGATGACACCAGTGAGACCTAACTTAGTAAGGGCAAAATCAGGTTAGGCAAAGAGCCAAGTCAGCCTATCTTAGACAGCACTCGCACAATCCCTGCGGCTGAAATTGGGAAGACGGGGAGGGGGAGCTATTTGGTGGTGGGATAAGCACAGGTCCTTTTTCAAAGCCACCTTTGGTCTGTCTCGATAGGGTGTTTTTCTCTGAGAATTTGAGAAGTTGTACTGCGACGGCATGCACCAACAGGTGTGGACATCTTTCTCACTTGCACAAAAGTATAAGATGAAGAATTGTAGGGTAACGCTAATGAAAGTATCCAACACACTAAACCACTTCACATCATCCCTCCCACCCTCATAAAATTTTCTCAAGACAGGCAGAAAGTAGTCTCTAATAAAGCTTTGTATAGACAAACTCTCCTTTTCACCATTCTATAATGTTTTATACTTTAAAAAGAACCACATGCCTAAAAGTAATTTACCAGATATTAAACTTAAAATTAAAAGGCAACACCCTTTTCTTTATGGTCACCTGGCAAAGAAGGTGAACAAATTAATAAAACTTCAAAAAACGCATAATAAAATTTACAACATTCATTACACTATAGTCCAAGCTATTATTAAATAGCTAGCATTGCAGCTGAAGATGCAATATGCCAACGGAGAGTTTAGAAATACTTTTTATAACAAATCCAAATCCAGTTAAAACATGGTAAGACATGAGAAACCCAAGGAAACAAATGTTTATGAACACGAGCATCTCAGAACAAGCCTAAGCATCCAATCCTTATTTCACTCCTCACTGCTCCTTATCTATTTGCAGGTAGAGTCTCACAATACCTGTAGAAAATACAAACATTCAGTTCTGAGAGAGCTACTATGCAAAGGCAAACCTCTTCCCTCCAGCTCCAAAATAGGCAGCAGCTTTGACAGCAAACTGTCTCTTATGAATACTTTAGGGGGAAAAAAAGAAAAAAAAAGCAGCTGGTGCTCTTCCACGCCAACACAAAGGCCAGATAACCCTGAATATAGCCCTGTCTGTCCCACACCATCCAAACGTCACTTTAGTCTTTTTAGCTCCGTGACAAACTAAAGCTCTAGATCCTCCTAAACTGAGAGACAAAACTGTGAATTCTTAATGCAACAGTGCATCCAACACCAGTGACTGAGCACATTTCATTGCCATTTTTTTAGATAGGTTAAGAATACATCATGTTCAATAATCCAATTACGAGCATCTGCACCATCTTCACAGTAGCACTCATGTCTACACTCTGGAAAATTATTTTTAGCATATTCATTTAGAAATCATCCTTATCTTTTCTGTTTCACAGCCCGATAACGTGCTATTCTGTATCAACCACAAAATTTGGTTATCTAAAGGGCTGGACAAACAAACTTTAGCAATTTACTTTAAAAAAAGTAATTTTATGTTTTTTAAATGAATATGAACATTAAGGGAGACTAAGTCAAGTTCCACTTCATAATTACTCATTTCTATGAACATGTGTTGACATTTTTCAGCATATGGCCATTTTTTCTAAAGCAGAATCTCAAGTTAAATTTCACGTAAGTGACTTAAACTGTTTCCCAGCACTCATGCTTTACTCTTATCTCTACCAGACACAGGACTGCAAGATTTCCTGATAACCACCCACTTGGAAGCAAGGGATAGAGAAACTGACACAAACCCGGAGACGGAGACATTCTGCCATTCTTACTTTCCAAATGAGCATACTTGGTGCCTAAAAGAAGCTCTACTGCATAGCCCAATCACTCCCCCACCCCCACTCCCAAAAGTGCGAACAGGAAAGGAGGGGGATGCACATAAAATATTACCAGAACACTGCTGCACCTCCTTGTCCCAGTCACACAGGGCCCCTACACAAGAGCCTCTTTCCCCTAACAATACTTACATGTTGTGACTTTTTGTCTGCTTTACACCTTTCTTCCCGCAGCCAGTGCGTGCCCATTCTAAACACCCCCCAGTCTAACACACTACTCGTTTCAGGAACACTTGCTAACTTCATGTTTACAGTCTAGCTCTCATTTCAAACCATCTGTAATAAGGAACAGTCCAATAACTCACTATCATCAAATCTTTTTATCATAAGATAAAAAGCATGAGAATATTAAATGCAATGGCATTCACAAAATTGACAAGAAAGTATGGCAATCCACAAGTGTAAACAAATACAGGACATCCTTTCCATAAGGAAGTCAAGGAACAAACAAGTTACACAATGCATTTTATAAAAAGCAACATTTAGTGTTTAGTGAAGGCATAATACAGTAACCTTTTACGGAGGTATAGCAAGCAAAACAAAATACCAAACAGGAATATGGAGAAAATAAAGAACTAAATATGCAGAAAATGCGGTGTGCCCTTCAAAAGTGATTACAATTTTGATACAATTATTTTACATTACTTTTACTTGAATACATTTCCTCAAAAATACACTGTCATCAGCACAAAATAATAGATCTCTTTCGTGATGATATGCTGTGCTTATCACTAGTTTAAAATGAAAAACAAACTTTTTACTTTTTTACTTTAATTGCATAGGTCTTAACAGCAATACAGCATTTTCTCGTCTTATGAATTTTTTTACAATCAAAAAATACACTAAGCTGTCACAGTTCTCTGCTTTCTGGAAATAATGATCAGACACAGAAAGGAAGTTGATGCAACAAAACTGCAGAAAATAGTTCAGATTGTTTTTATAAAGGAGAAAAAGGAAGGAAGGAAAACAGCTATTCAGAATTTAGAAGCTTTTCTAAAAAGATTTCCAGAATACAGTTAAACTAATTAGTCTTAATTTTTATATAGCTAGATTATTTTACTATATTAAGGAGATAAGCAAAATTCTGACACCATAAGCAGTAAAACACTGAAATTTCACAACTGCATTAGGACCATCCAACACTGAATTGGTCGGCAGAAGATGCTGTGTCTCACCCACACAATCTCAATCCTCCCTTGTGTCCACACTGGCATGTAGCAAGCAACAAGTTGGATCACTTTGCTGATCTGGCTGAGAAGCAAAAACAATCCAAAAAAAGTCCAAAAAAGAAAGTCTGTGCAGATCCATGAGCTGATCTGATTCACTGTCTATATGCCAATACGTTAGTACCTATTGCAAGAAAAGCAAATAGAATGTTTCGGCAGAAAGAAATTACGCAACAGCAGTGCAATTTTAGGTTGCCTCCACCATGAAGCCTCACCTTACGCATGGGATCCTGTTTTATCTTTGGCTGAAACCAAAACTACACAGGGCATTCTCCAACTGCACGTGCTGTTGGAGTTGCCTTTTGAACACAATGCACATTTAAAGGAGGTCTGGGATCAGTCAGTTCTGCAACCTACCATAATGATCAGATCTTATTTTCAACACAGGTTTTAAACTTAAGTTTAGGACTCTCTGCCAAATTTTAGCCAAATTACTTTTTTGCTCATGGTTTCAGAACAATGTGTTTCCACTAGGGAAATCAGAATCTGTATTGGAAAATTAGGTAGTAGGAAATGGGTTATTTAATGAAAACATTATATTCTCAGACATTTCAAATCCCATTGCATTCATGAAACACTTAAATGATTTGCCCTTCACCCCATCTTTTGTGCTCACAAACTGTAAGTGCATTATACAACTACCACAAAACTCTGGATCAAGGAACGTAATGACTTTAGTATTATTCCCTCTTGAGATAAGAAGCCAAACGTTGAATTGCAAAGCACCTAACAACTCTAAGACAGTAGCCGAAGAACTTAATAGAACTAGATGACATTCACTTTCAAAGTTTCCTGCTTGCTCAGCACACTACTGAAATGCTTAATTTTTTTTTTCTTTTTTTTGAAAGAAATCACCCACAGATTTCAAAATGTTTTGGAAAAGGTTAAAGTGTCTAAATGTGAAGAAACATCAAGCAACTGTTGGCTTTTATTTTTCAGCATTTCTATACTGAAAGACTAACTTATTTAAGTATTTTTTTTAAATAACAGACTCAGTACTGTTGTTTTTTCCTTCCACTTTTTGTGGCTTAATCCTGGCATCAAAAAATTTCATCCAAAGGATGGCATTCATGCCGCCAACCCACATACACTTCTTGGCAGGCTACAAAGAAGTCAGTGCTCCTCACAAGGCAGCTCTGTGCTACGCAGTGACTGATGCCAGTAAAATATTGCCCCAAAGTGAAGCCTAGCATATAAAATGTATGCAAGCATCAGAATTCATACTCTGAAAATTCATTTCTCTTGATGAGTAACCAAAGTCTTCAAAGGCCTTGTAACTCGAAAGAATTTACAGAGTTTGTATCGCCCCACACTTCAATTTTAACTGGAAAAAAACACTAAAGAATGGAGAAAATACAAAAACCACTCATGGACAGGATGAGCAAAAATAGACTGAAGATTCCAGTGCAAGATATTTCTCTCTCACATGCCTTTAAGTAATTATTGCTTTCAAAGCCCTTTGTCTATCCTTTGACATTGGAAACAGATGACAAATTGTATCTTGAGCAGGAAGAAAGATTGGTTCATAAAAAGGATAAAAAGAACAGCACCGGAGGTCTATGCATTAATTTTTTTCCCTTATAAATGCATAGTAGGTGATAAAAGTTTTTCAGCTCAGCTCATCTTTTGCAGAGTGACATACTTCTGATAGGACCACTAGTAGCAGACTATAGAAACATTAAACGGAACACTGTAAGAGACACACGGCCTTCTATTCCTTGATTGCTCAAAAGCTGATTTTACAAAATCCAGTACTTCCACATAGCTGCAACCTTAACTCATAGCTCAAGCTGTTATGTGGACTTTGCTACTCAGATTTCTATAAGCAGATACTATTTTCAGGAACTAACAGACTTGTTTGATGAAATAGACTCATTAACCAGACATGAGAGTAAATAACGTTTATAGGTACAGTATGCAACAGCTCTTTTCTAGAGTATGAAGAACGCAAGCACTCTGAAATATGCATATACACATATATAAAACACATGGTTATGTATGTTTATATACATGGTTATAATAATGTAGAAGCTGGTCTTGGTGGAATAATGTTTAGCACATGAACCAAGTTCTCACGTTGCTTTGCATTACTTCTTGTTCCTATCATTTTTCTAGAAACTGGTAGGAAAAAAAAAACCACACACATTCTCTTTGTTAATGGAACTTTCCTGTTTTAAATTCATGCCTGTTTTTTATGCATCTATAAGCTAATTGAGTCTGGATCAAACTATTTGGCTCCAAAAGATCTTCTACCTCTACTCTACACTGCAAAGTAAAAAAAAAATTACCATGCAAAATATAGGACTGTGTTCCCCACAAAGACAAGGCAGGCAGTTACAAACTAGGGCAACAAATGAAAGCTCAAAGCATACATTCACAGTCACCACAGTTGTATGACACGTTAAAACAGTCTTCTGCTTGTTATCCACGTAGAACTCTCATCAACTCAAAACTTCCCTGTATAAATATCTGTATATTTGCATGCAATTATGCTGTGGCAACAAGTGGACTTAAAAGGTCATAACACACACTTTTGTGAGATCAGCTTTCTGCTTAGGGGTTATATTTTTTTAAAAAAAGTAGTGAAAAGCCATTTTTAACAAAAGGCAACAAGAAAATAACTTATATTTGGCAAAATATAAGTTAAGACATTAATCAGAGCAAAGGTACAATTGTAAATAAAAATCACTATAACAAATCATTCAACTATTTGCATACTCAAGATTAAAAGATATGTTTGAAAATTCTCCCTCAGAAATAAGAAAAACTTTTTGTGAGGCTGTTAGTTACAACCATTTCAAAGTGTCAAATAAAAAACTCACCCACCCTAGAAATACAAAGTCTGAAAAATGAAACAAGTCTAAAATTTGAATTCTTATTAACAGTACTGATGTCAACATAATTTATTATGGAGTATAACAAAAATAACAACAGAAATAATCTTTGGCAGTATAGAACCGTTCTACATTAATTGGTCATGGCAACAAAGTTTTGCTTTTAAATCCACCTGATAATGAAACCTTTCCAGAAATCTGAGAATACAATGCTGCTTTTCTTAAGAAGTCAGGAGGCCTTAGTACCGTATACAGATGAGACCTTGAAATATCAAACAGAGCTGTTCCTGATTATCAGTGGAGATGAAGAGTCACGTATGCTTAGCAGACTTCAAGTTTTATGATTTTTACATGTTTATAATTTTTTTCATAAGTGGACTACTTTGAAAATGTTTTAGGAAGAAACACTATTTTCTGTTTTACCAACTTCCCAATTTCAGAATCTTACAAGCTATCTCTAAAATTTAATATGTAGTTTCAGAAGATAAAAATCCTTATACTAAATCTTTCAACCTCACTAGCCAACTGCAACTTGCCAAGGGAAGTTCAGAAATAGAACCATTCATTTAATAAATACACTGTTCTGCACCAGGTACCCCACAAAGATTCAGCTCCAATGCTAAACCCCACGTAGTTTCAACTGCCACGATCACGTACCTAGTGAGGCTTGACCTCATCCACAATTAAGATGTACATACGTTGTATTTATTTGTTTTCCTGAATGTGTCAGGGATGCCTCAGATTACCAGAATTCATTTCAAAATATCTTTATTGCCAAATCCATTAACTAATGTCTTCCTCATCTACAAATGCTTGCTAGAATTTCTTTACTGGCACACAAAACTCAAAATGCTAAGAAAAGCCTTCTTGAATACAGTTTCAAAGTTAGATTTTTGTTTTATTTTTATAGCCCATTTATAGCCCACAGTAACATGGCATACTGAGATAATACTGCTTCTGTTTTTAAAACTCAGATTATTGTAGAAGTGTAATGAAAATGTAATTACTTACTTACATTAAGCTAATTACAACAGAGAGATACATTTAAGTTGTTCTTCTATCAGTGAAGAACCACTACACAACTATGGTTTTAATTATTTTTAATGTAGGTTAGTCATATCACACTCTCTACTTCCACCCCCAACGTTTAACAAGAAATAAATAGCAGAAAGTAGTAATGCTCTTTATAACAGGGGAAAAAGTGGGGAATTTTTTTGCATAAGAAAATACAGCAAATATTCATCATTGATAGTATGGCTTTACTCAAAATCCAGGAATAGCACATAATTTCTTAAATTTCATATTCTCCCAGATTACCCAAAGCTGCTCTGTTTCAATAAATAATTTGGAGGGACCATTTTCC
Organism: Fulmarus glacialis; assembly: GCF_000690835.1. Lineage (NCBI taxonomy): Eukaryota > Metazoa > Chordata > Aves > Procellariiformes > Procellariidae > Fulmarus > Fulmarus glacialis. The sequence continues at coordinate 12,854 of NW_009188870.1, forward strand.
CTCCCAGTAACTTCCCAGCTGAAGTAACTAATTCACAGATTATTTTCCTAAGGGTCAGCTTGCAGTTTATGGTCAGCCTGCAGCTTACCTGTCACCTCCCTATTCACAAGTTGCCATGACTAACAATTAGCATCAGCAGATCAAGTCAGTGGCAATAAATATCTTATACAAACCTTATAAGTATCAATTTCAAAATAAAAGGTAGTTTCAAAAGAGCTAGTATTTAATTATGGAAATGTACCTGTAAAAGTTTTTTGGTGTTCCCCCTCTCCTCCCGACTTTCATAATACCAAAATATTCAAGTATTGCAAGTAGATTTACCATTTACCTGCAGACCACCTCATGTATGAAAGCTAAGGCAGGTTCTTCGATGCTGAAACCACCAACTCTTCTAAACTACCATCTGTTGAACTACAGCAGAGTCCCAGGACCTACCTGGGTATGGAATATCAAAAGTAGTAAAGGGCAAGCAGTAATCAAAACATAAAGCAGGTAAACGGAAGGCATTCAAGTGCACAGAAGAACGACACATCCCTTTAGACAATTTCCTATCTTCTTCAGATAGAACCACATTTTGTCTCTTCACAGCAGTTCTGTGAGCTGGCACATTATTACGGAATTATTATGGCATTATTACGGCACATTATTGCCATTTTGTCTTCCAGCACTTGAGCTGCATCAAAAAAAGTTTGACTGATCCCTTAAAGCAGCAAAGAACTTCAAAAATAAAAATGTATCCTTGCTGACTATCTGCAACAATGATTTGGGATATAAGAATTCATTTCAAGGTAACAGAACTGGTAAAAGAAATACCACAGGAACCTATAGAACAACAGAAGAAGCATTACTATATTACAGTAATACTCCTTATTCTATTACTGAGCAATAATTATGTTTGGAAGCACATCTTGAGAGAACAACACTTAGGTATTTTCTCCATCAGGTGCTATTTTCTAACTATAAAAGCACCTAGAAATACAAGACTAGATGCTTCGGTAGAAAGCAATGTAGCCACTGACCAGTCAAAAAAAAAAAAAAAAAAAAATCATTCTTTGAGTACAGCTAAAAGCAGTAAGTATCACTGTTATTCCCATGATTTCATGCCTAAGAACAGGTCAGAAAAGAGGATTTTCTCTTTGTGGATACCAGCATGAAACTTTGGAGGATTTGTTTGGTTTATCTTGTACTCATGTAATTCTTTTTCTGCAATACAAAAGAACAGACTTATCTCAGAAGTAAGTATCACTGAGCATCATACTGCACTTGCAATTAATTTTCAAAAGCAAAATGAACTTACACAGAATATTATCATCCATGAAACATTAATTACATGAGGATTATTATGTGACTTTCCAGAATATCATTCTAGAATTAACATATATCACTTGAGACACTATCAGAAACAACTTCATTCATGTACTACTTCACAAGTATCGTATTTGGCATTTCGCAATCCCAGAGCCCAGCCAACAGGGACTTCCTTTTTTATACGTTATCTAGAAGTCTCAAGAGAAATACTTCTAAAGGCAAACGGACTCGAATTATTCTGAGCATCCTCCCCTTGCTATCTGAAATGTAACATGCCTCTCACATATCCTCAAAATCTGGTGCAAATGATTATTTCACATTACCATACTCGCTCTCAAAACACCTCTCTACATAGTACAGCTCTGACCATCAGCCAGCTACTGGGATACTGACAGGTCTAAACCACACCTGTGTATTTGCAGCATATTGATTCACCCAGCCAGCGAGGGGGTGAGGAGGAAGGTTCAGGGAAGGCAGCACCCTGGGAGACTTCCCCACCACCTGAGCGCAGGGAACAGGCACAAAGAGCTGCCTCAGCTGTATCACGGTACTACATACATTAGTTTAACTTAATTGCAGTCACATATTTTATTCAACAGTTTAAAGTGTTCAAACAAAAGAACCTGTTAAGTAAAGCTGAGATGTACAGTACTTGTTCCTTTCAAAAAACTTCATTAAATCAGCTCCTTATTACACAGGAACCATGAGGAACTATTTACAGTATATTAAAAATGCACCTTCATAAGCGTAGCAAACAAGCCAGGGTGTGGTTGGCTTGCAATTGGCAAGGAACGTGTGTCTTTCAAATATTTCCAGTTCTACTGTGCAGCAGCTTGGTTTTAAGGCAGCATAATGCAACAGGTTAAAACGCATTCAGAGTTATCTCATGCCATTGCCACAACTACAAGGTGTGCCTTTTGGCTCTGCTAGAGATACTCTTTTATTATTCATCTTACTTTACTTGCCTGTTCAAAGGAAAACATCATCTTCCTTTACAATAAAGTATACAGTAAAGCACTCCAATTTTCTTAAAGAGAAGTCCAACCATTTAGGATTTGCTGAAGGAGACAATGAGCATACAAAAACTATTCAATGTAATACATCTGAAAAGTTCAAGAATACACACAGAAGTTTAGGAGAAGCTCTCAGCAAGATGTCTCATGAAAGGGTCTTAAAGAAACCAAATTCTCATAGGATGAAAGAGAAAAATTACCTGGAAATTATAACCGATCAACAAACGTGAAGTGGGAGACAAGCAGAAGCAATAAGCTTTTTTAAATGGTGACCAGGGGAGAGAAAAAGAAGGGAAGAGGATGATGCACTGTTAACCTTTCTCAAGTATCTACGCTTGGACCTATGCTCACAAACATATGCATCAGCATGGAGTAAATTGACAGATACAGGAACTTTTGTAAACTTTGCAAAGCTAAAAAGTTTCTGAGATTCAGATTCAGAATTAGTCAGAATAATCTTGTCTGAAAGTCACTGTGGATAGCTCCAGAAGATTTGCACAGTGATGGACTGATTGTGAAATAAAACGTTACATGAAATCCATTGCCAATAAATGCAATAGGAATGGAAAAATAACCTCAAGTGAATCTACGTATGAACAGCCTTCATATTTGTTGTTAACCCTTCAGAAAAAGACTTGAAGTCACTATGGATAATTCACGGAAAATATCAGCTTTACACCATCAAAAGGCAAGTGAAAAGAATTGGGATGTTTTGGAAAGGAAAACAAAACAGAAATCATCACCACATACAATCTACCACGGTTCTTCTTGACTACTGTTTGTCACTCACATTGTTCAAAAAGATAATAGAGGGACTAGAGAAAAAGAAAGAAGCAATCAGAGATACAGCGTGGCTTCCACACAAACAAAAATTACGGACAATTATGGCCTTAGAGGGATTTAAAAAATAAATGAATAAAAAAGAGACAGCTAAAATCACGAACACAAGCAGGAAATAGTTTTCCATGGTATACAAGGAAATCCCAGTAAGATAAATTTCTTTTTAAACTCTGATTGAGAGCAATTTTCTTCTCCGCAATATGTAATTGTGACCACAGGACAACATCAAGACCAGAATTATAGTTTGATTCAAGAAGCAAATCCATGGAAGATCAGGCACTTTTTAATATAACACCCCAAATCTGTCATCTCCAATGCTGGCAGTCCTGAAGCTAGTAGAACACTGTAAAAATAACTGCTTATAACATACTGTTTTTTACATTTTTCCCCTCATATTAATTAAAAAAGAAAAAGGGGGGGG
>NW_009188870.1:16466-41313 GCF_000690835.1 Fulmarus glacialis
GGGGGGGGATCTGTTAGGTACAGTTTTAGCAGTGTTAAGGCTTAGATTTAACAGTCCCCAAAATTGATACATGTAAGATAGTTTTGATTAATAAGCATCTAAGTCACTTTCAGATTACCAAAAGAAGTGTTGTTCTCTCATTTTTCAGTACATATGCTATTCAGCATTTCCTGAACGCTACCAGAACTTTCTCTTATTAAATCAAAGTTTTCTAGCCACCAGGGGAGCGGTGTGGAATGTCACAAGGGTCACAAATGAGTCACCTGAAACTACTAGATGAACAACATACTTCATTAAGGAGCCTCTACAAATCTGAAACAAATCCCACGCATTCCTGTACCATCAGAAGAGTCATATTAGGTTGAACTATGCATGTAATGGAAAAAAAGAAGCTTTTAAAATAAAGCCTGGGATACCGACAAGAAGTTAGATTTTTTCATGCACCAAATTTTCAACTGCTTAAGGCTTGCATTCAATCCTTATAAACATCTCTTATTTGTAAAGCACATAATTTAAGATTATGCAATTGCACTATGGCTGCCCCAAAACATTATGTGCTGAAAGCACCAAAGTGTTTACGGACAAAGCTTGCCAAACAGTCATTCCATCAAAACCACAACTCAACCACTACTTGAGCTAAACTTGTTCGAACTAGACTGAAATACAGATGTAAAGTATTATGTTCATACTAAATTGCAAAATAAACACCAGGAAAACAAAAACAACACACCTGCTGGAATGCAATCTGCCATGCACAGAGCTGGCAATGATACTCATGACACTGTAATATAGATTTGAAAGAGGAGAGAAAAAAAGGAGAACAGTAAGTTTCATTACAGGAACACGCAGAAAAGTCATAAATACCTCAGACCACTGATATTATTGGGGGGGGGCTCCCACACACCTGCCCCCCAGCACTATGCTCAGAAATGAAAGGAGTGATGCACCCCCAACAGCAAAGGACGGGGCCCGGGGAGGGGGGAAGGAGAAGAACCAAGGAATCTGTCACCTATAGATTTCAAGTACAGCTTAAAACATAAGATTATTCTCATCCAACAGCTGCGTATTGTGTAAAGAAAGAGACTTTGTCTCATCCCAGTTTCTAGTGTGCAAAAACGACCCACAGCAGCCTCAATTAACATCCTCATTGCAGAAGGATATAAGAACAAAAGAATTACAGAAGAATTGTTGTGGCTGTGAATTCTCTCAGAATGAGACAGCAGCTGCACTACACTTGCAAAGTTGCATTTATTACAACCTATGTTCTTTTTGTTTTACAAATAAAAGTTATGTCAGCTTTGAGATTTTCAGATAAGTGATTTCCTTCTCCAGTTTGATTAGCTGCTTTTTGAAAATGTATTTATTAGCTTTGCTGGTCTTTCAGAGAAGGCATCATATGAAGACACAGAAACACCTAAAGTTACCACACTATTTTTAGGATGTGGTTTGATGAGCAAATCTTTTGGTGCAGCTTCTCTACTGCCTTCTCAATTGTGCAAGCATGTACGACGTGGAGGAGGGTAGAGACAGCAAAATGACTCAATGACTTGTGCAGCAGTGACGTACCTGGGAGGGAGGCCCAGAAGCAAAATCTAGCAGAGAGCAGAAAGCCAGAGCTCCATAAGCTGTCACCACCATAAAATAGGCCAGTCATAATGCAGTTTCAAGTGTAGATCTGACACATAAGGCACCCTAGTTCATCATTAAGTGTATTACCTTAAGCTGTGAGTCCCTTTCCTAGGCTCTCAAACAAACAGATTTGGGAGACACATTTCTCAAAATCAAAACTGTAAAGGAGAATCAGTGAAATCCTGGCCTCCAAAACCTGCACTTAAGCACATTTCAGTCTTAGGTGCTTATATGAGCTTAGAGCTTTCAAATAAAAAAAAACTATATTCTGTCTTAACCACACTTGCTCCTTTGGGCACGTAAGATTGGCTCACCACCATTCAGAAAAGAGGGCCATTTGGCACACAATAGATTAACGAGGGATATCTCCCTATAGTTTATATTAGGTAGCAATTACCCAAGAAGTTTTGAAAATTCACAAAATACCTTTCTATCAAAACCAGCCCAAACTACAATTAAAGACAAAGTATAAACCATTTTAGGGACGAAAAACTGAACTCATTACACTGAAGAGCCTTTCTAAGTACTCCTCAGAAGAAGGCACTAAGGAAAGAAGTTATTAACATTTTTAATAATTCTCTAATATGCAAGGAGCAAAGAGGACCTAAACTATTGTTAGCTTATCTGTAACACCACAGTGTATATTAAAACCACCTTTACTCTTCTCTCAGCTGTCCTTGTTTTAGGAAGCATGAAAAAAATCCACCTGCACACAGGCAAATTACTTTCCTCTGCTCCATCATGTCAAGCACAGAAACTCCTCATGTTTAAAAAGAAAAATTAAGCCAAATCCATGTTAGCATTGCATTGCAGGAATTACATTTTCTTTGGCAGAAATAAAAGAGCTTTAAAGCGTAAAGTCACTGTATTAAGTCAATTCTGCCATAGGATGATCCTTCCTGTCCATTAAGACCCTTCTAAATTCCTACAGTGTATTTTTTAAAAATTCATTCTACTTCTGAGTCCATTAACAACATAGACGCCACAAGAACAAAGGGTCAGAAACTGTTACAATGAATCACCTACAGCTATGAAGCTAAAGTAGTCATGAGAAATAACACAGAAAAATCCAGATATGGTTTAACTATACGCTGTGGAATAGATCTTCGAAAGAGACAGCAGGTTTTGTTCTCAGTCCACTTCTGTTCAAGCCTCTTCACAATGTGAGCTTTTTACTGCATGCCAAAAAATTATCAGGCAAAACTTTAATATCTGACAAGAAAGAAAAAGCTTGTCAAATTCAAATGAGATGTGTTTTAGGATATTTCAAACCCAAAGCAACTCCCTGAAGTTATTCCTCAGTAATAGTTATGACCTCCACATACTAAAACTGGTTTAAAAAATGCTCTGTTTCCCCCAGGTTTCATAGCCAACGTGGTACTTCACTTTATTCTTAGATTTCAAAATAAACAGATGCCAAAAAATTCACCTCCTTTTCTTCAATAAACTTAGTGTTCTGCCACCATGTATGTGTACTGTGGAAAGTGCTTCATGTCTGCCACTACCGTTTTCCAGGTTTAAGTATTCAGACCAATGATATTTCGCCTTATGCTGGAACGGAGAAAGACTGAATTTGACTGCTGTCTTTACCCTTCATAATTTCCTTTGTTCTTTCCACTTACATAGCAGGAAGTGACATATTCTGTATTATAGTAGCCAAATATCCACAAAAGTAAAGTTTATGCAAGATAAGTGAATTCTTACCCTGCTCATCAATTCCGTTAGATAGCTGTAGGTTCACAAAAATCTTCAGATTTTCATTCCTGTCAGAGTTAATATCTGATCAAGTCCAAAGAATGGTATTCACCTAAAATATAACAAGAATTGGAGATTTTATTTTATGGCAACTGCATCATGACAAAAAAAAAAAATTTCCCTTTTTTCTCCAACATAAGTATTCTAAACTTGTTCTCTTCTTTTGTAAAAACCTTATTAAAAAAATGTTAGTCACAGTTCTAACCATATAAGCAACTCACAGAGTGAACTGATAAACTTGATAAGACTCCATGGAAAGTTCAATTATGGATGCAGCATATGCTTCAATATTCCTTTTGGTATACAAAAGGAATCAATTTGTGCAATTTGTTCAAAACACAAAAAGCCCTTTTGGCAAGATCATCCTCTAGCTGAACAATCAGTTTGAACAAAAAAAACATCATCCATTTGCATCCCACAGTAATAACAGTAACTTAAACAAGCACAGGAGTAACACAACTCTGAACTACTTGGTTCTGCTAAAGGAACAGATACCTTAAGATGGAGAAGAACTTGCCAGATCCATATGTTTATTAGCAGAAATAAGTTTTGTGCTTGGTGTTTGGGTTTTTTCTTTTCCTAATTAATCTTCCTCTTGATACTTAAGGTGACCTTTGCCAAAGCCTCTCAGCAGCAGTACAGCAGTAGCCTTACATGTACAGAGCTACTTCAAGTTTTGTAACTCAATTTCCCTCTTACTTTACACATGACCAGAACTGTGAATCAGTAAATTCTAAAAACGAAATGTTTATGTCCCAGCAAATGTATACAGACAAGAAGCTTCTTACATACAACTTAACTAAAAGTCATTATCACAATAAAGTATGAAAACTACAAGCACTAATAATGTTTGCTATTAGCCTCAATTTAAAAATATGAAAATGTGATTATACCTAGAACACATGTTCTAACATCAGTTTTCATTTCTCCTTTTTGCAGGCTGGAGTTGAGGTTTATCTTTCAGGAGACGCCGTGATCAGTACAGTCACACTATAAAGCAGTATAACAAATCAGTAGCATTTTTTCATAGTAAAGGCTCTCAACCAAAAGACAACCTGGAACAGGTCTAGAGTTCAACAGCAGCACATCTCTCCTGCCCATTCATTTCTCTCCTCTTCCAGTGGTCATTAGCCAATGGTTCAGTTAATTACTGTTTGATCTACTCACTTAGTGTGGATGCACTTCTGCAAAGTGGGATTTAGCTTTTAAGAACAGTCTCCATTTTATCTACTAACACACATGAAAATAAAGACTAATCAAGCTAGTACTCTGTATCATGTATTCTCCCACCAGTGAAAATGGAAAGAAAGAATTGCCAAAAAAGGATGAAACTCATTAATTGAAGCAATTTCTTACACAACTTTTCAAAAGCATCATCTTAAAAAAAAAAAATAGCAATGCTGACTACCTGCCCACAGAACCTTATGTTGCCTTTGCAAAAAAATACTAGTGCCCCACTAGTGCCTTCTGCTCCTCAGCACTAAACCAATTCTCCTATTTGCTCAAGCAATTTTAGATCCATATGATGAAGTCACAAGCAACTAAGAATACAAATTTATGATCAAGTGTAAGAAACTCGAAAAACAGGCATCCCTTGGAGTTTCATGCATGACGTACAGGGAAGGCATTCAGTTCAACCCAGGCTGATGCATTACTTTTTGTGAAAGGCGTATCACAGCCTGGGAGCCTCTGTTCTCCAGGCGCTCCCTGATAAGAGCATTGCCCGTGCCGTCAGAGTGAGACACAGTCAACCTTCTACAAGCACAAGGGCACGGGAAGAGCAGCACTACCACTTCATATGATTGCCAAGATAGAGAAGGCATTTTACCAGAAATTTCTCTTTTTTCTGTCAGCTTTTTGGGAGGAAGGGTGGTGTTTTGGGTTTTTTGAGGCTTTTTTTTTTTTTTCAGGGTGTGGAAATCAAAAACTAAAACAAATTTACATTTGCTAGATTATTTCTTTCAATTTGCCAGTTGGGAAGCTAGGGACTAAAGAGAAGCAGGACTGCATTCACCTTGGCTGCAATTGCTTTAAAGCAGCTTTACTTTCCATAATTAAACCTGCATTTGGTATACACTGAAATGCAAATACAGCCAACGAGATCTTCAGATTCAACCTTCTTAGCAAAAGCAAAAATGAGCCAACTTAGTAATTCACATATTCCAGTCAAGACATATACTAAATGTTTATCTGGTGTAGACCGCTGTCCTAGAATAAAACAATGACAGAAAGCAGTTTTAGAATAATTTCCGCATATATGCAAACCTCCCTCTCCAACTAAAGATTCGCTTAGGATACAAATCATAAATATTTCTAGCCATTCTACTATTTTGCCACTAAGACTATCCAGTTTAAAAAAAAAAAGTTTAATAATGCAACTAGTGGCGAGGAAAGAAAAAATAATTCAAGTTTACCATACTGCAATTTTATTCGGCTTATCTGTCCTACAAGCAATTCCACGTATAAAACAGTTCACACATAAAGGAAAGACAAGTCTGAAGTAACAATATTTTTACTTCCCTTCCTCTTATTTTCATCTTCCAATCCTTCAGTCCTCAAAATACAAATACCATTTGTATTTCAAGATCCAGGACACCAGACAGACCTTCACCCAGAAACAGTAACGCTTTTACAACTTCCCATATAAAAGCCACCCCTATTTCATATAAATTGAGGCAGAGACTCCCCACCCTAAAATGCAGCATTGCTTTCTCCTGAAGTGTTCATGAATTACACGTATAAACCAAAAAGTAGGTTGCTACAAGTTTAGCGAGTTTTAGTTGACCCACATCTACAATAAATATTGTTTCAACAGTAAGGTTATGAATCTGAGCAACAAAAATGAAATCCATTAAAAAGAAGCAGAAAGTACTACCATTAGCTATACTAATATCTTAGCTGATAAGCCTTTTTACTTATAGTGTCATTTTAGAAGCTGCTGAACAGTGAAGTTTCTGTAAGAGATGCATTTAATAGTTTCAAACTTTCAAAAGTTTGTAACCATGAACACTGTGGATGTTCTTTTTCTTCAGGTGACGTGAAAAGAGCAAAAGGGCAGGGGGAAAGTCAATGTTCACCTGAAGCTGAGGTGAACTAAGGAAAAAAAGTAGACGTTCACTACTCTGACAGTTTAAAAAAAAAAAAATAGCCTGGACAAGGCTTTGACTGCAGTTTTAACACAGATCAGTCTCTCATGAACAGTGCACACTTTTACAAGTTGTTTTAAAAGAACAAATCATAGTTTAGAAAGCCCATGCCTGTGACTACAGAAAGCAAGTTGCAGGCGAATTACAAAAATAAGTTTGTCCTGTACAGGTGATTAAAAAAAAAACCCACAAAAAAACACCACACCAAACTTTCCTCATGGGAATAAAACTCTAAGAGGTAGAAAACTGGAGTTAGTTGAAACTCCTCATGAAAACCCACATAATTTCATGGCAGATTAAAAGAATCATTTAAATAATCAAAGAAGCATGAAGCCATTCAAACAGGCACTGTTTACATTTTTATCTCATCTGTGTCCACTGATCAAATTAACAGAAAAAAGTAACATTGGCAAGATAGCAAGAGTGGCTCAATTAGACATAATTACGCCTGATAAATCTTTTCCCATGAGGTGAAAGGCAAGACAGCTGTGACAAGCACAGGCTGCAAGCTGGTTTGTCCTTACGTCCTGAAACACTACATGGTATCTCACAAACGAAACTAGTGATCCAACCTGCCAACAGCCCATGGCACAAGTGCTGCAGTTGCCAAAAATTTATGTTATACAGGTTCCAGTAAGTTTTAGCTAATGTTAATCTTTGGTAAAAATCAAAGTCGTATGACTGAAAAGATTACCATAGAAGAGGTCTGAACCTAAGCCAAGGGTCTGAATTCTGGATCATCTGGACTCCACACCAAGACAGCTTCTATCGCAGCTAGCTCCTGCTCTGGCAGCACAGTGCAGCCTGCTAGATGTCACAAGCAATATGGTAAAAGATATGAGTGGCAAGGACAAAGTGTCTTTTCTCACTGGTTCATGTGGAAGATTGATCCACCCTGGACAAAAATATATTCGCTGTCTCTTCTCTGTTCCCCACCACAACTTTGTTCCCCTACTCATTGTTTCCGAGAATGCCTGCTTTCACATTTCTCCCATAAGCATTTATTCTGGCATGACTTTTATTGATTTTAACAATGACATATGGTGCAAAGCACATCCCTGCATGCAGATCAAACAAACAGTAATTTATAAATTGAAAGCTGACACTAAGAATAAAATGGGCAGAAAACTACTTTTTGCACTCAAAGTCAGACAACCATGATTATTTGTTTGATGGCTGGCTTGAAGAAATACTATATAAACCAATATAACACGCCACACCAAGCAAAATACATCAGCAGGGTAACTAAAATGATGTGCGACTACCCAGTTCAATTTAGACGGAAAAAAAACTTCAAAGAGCAGAGAAATATATTGATTAAATCTGCAGCTGTGTGAAACAAGTTTGGCTACAAATTAGAAAGTCTACTTCAAGCTAGACAATGTAAATAATCCTTTCTGGAAACAGTGATACGGTAAAACACGATTCACTCAAAGCTTGCTCATGTATCTAGGAATAAAAATAGACATTTCTGAAAATATACCATCTGAAGCTGTAGGAAGGATTAAGTTAACAATATTTGCCTTGCAGTGCTTGTCAGTGCTCTGTCTAAACCTAGTAAGTGACATTCACTTCTACTCAGCACTGGTGAGACCTCAGCTGAACTAGTGTCGAGTTTTAGACTGCCCAGTTTAAGAAAGACGGACTGAAGCAAGTTCAGCAAAGGGACCACCGAGCGGTTAAGGGGCTGAAGTACATGCGGAACAAGGACGGGCCGAGACACCTGGGTTTGCTACTCTGGAGAACGCTTGGGGATCATCTTGCTTTCTACACCTACCTAATGGGACATTATAGCAAAGACTAAGCTAAACTCACTGTCATTGTACACCTCTGACTTAGGCTGGCCATGCTTTCAGTGGGGCAGGTTGGACCAGATGACCTCCAGAGGTCCCTTTCAGCCTAAATCAGTCTGCAACTCTGAGATTACCTATCAAAGTTTTCATCTCAATTTTTGATGTTGCTTTCTGATTACTCAAGTTATTGAACTACTACAGCGCAACAGAGATATCTATAAAATACTGGTTTTGTGTGGAATGAGTGAGGTTTCCAAAACCACCTGTGCAGCATCATATTTGATACAAAATAGCCATCACCTAAAAATAAGTAGTAAAGTTCGCTGTAAATCCGAGCTCTACTTTAGCTACTGTTAGAAGTGTGCTAAATAGAAAAAGGAACAGCAAGGCAGACAAAATACCAGTCTCCCTGAAGAAGTACAGTAAGGTACCTAGCTTTTCTGGAGGTACGGTGATCAAGCAGTAAACTGTCTTCTATGCACTGTTCCATCATTTTCACACGAAAAAAGATGCTACATTTCCAGAAAAGAGAAAAACAACTCTAGCAGACTCTGATTCACATGTATGCATCAATACTAACTCTTTAAATGCAAGTTTCAGATCTAAAGCACGCGTGTGTCAACCTCCCACAGAAAGACTGGACATTTCTGCGCATACCTGCAGAAGGACTATGTCACCTGCTTCTACAGGCCAGCAAAACACCATAGATACGGATGATGTTCCTTAAAAGCTTTTCAGAAAGCGTAACACATTACATAAGAGCTGTATCGGACTAGTAGATCAAAAAGTAATTCTGTTCTTTATCTAACAGAAGGATCCAATGAGTGGCTCTAGCTCGCAGTTGCTATGTAGCTCACAAACAGAAGAACAGAAATCAGACAATGCAACAATTTCTGAATAGTATCCTGGAGAATCTTTTCCCTTGACTCCTGACAGGCACTGTGCTGAAGCAGTGTTCAGAAATACTTACAACTCTGTTAAGCATTAGAAACATCCTGTAGACATCAAAAATTTTACTTTAAAAGGTGACTGAACACTGAAACAGGTCACGCAGAGGGACTGTGGAGTCTCCATACTTGGAGATGTCCCGAACCCAACTGGACAATGTCCCGAGCGACCTGCTCTAGCTGACCCTGCTTTGAGCGGCGGGGCTGGACTAGAGAATCTCCAGAGGTCCCTGCCAACTAAGAACATGGAGTCGTTGAGGTAACTGCACCTGCAGAGTCAGTGAAGGTTAGCCTCCATAAAAACGTGAGAGTCCATATACTCACATCCATCTGCAGAATCTGAGCTATACTTGCATAGTATTTTGTGTATTTTGTTTGATGCCTCTAGACATGATCATACCACATATGAGTTACTGAAATCCAATAATCAAGCGAAGGAAAGACTCCTCAGCTTGTAGAAGGTGTAAACAGAAGACTCCTGTTTCATTGCACATGAAAAAACACTAGAAGAAACAAGTATCTCTCCCTCTTTCTAACCATTGTTGATAAATGCTGCTATTGGGAAAAAAAAAGAAAATTTCAATGGAACACCTATGAAAAGAATTAGAATTTTTTAAAGCCTGTCATATATCAAAATAAATTAAAAAAAAAAAAAACCTGAAGCCATGTCCTTAAGAAACATTTTGTCAAAAGTTTCCCCACCATTACAACAACAGTTGAATCTCCTCACCCTGCACTTTCTGACACTGTAGATTCAGACACATTCTGTAGCACCCATGACACTACTTATGAACCTCAGAATCTCCTATTCTGTTGGAAGCTGTCCCCAGATCCTATGTGAATTTTTTGAGGATAAAAAAAAAAAAACCACTTATTCACAACCCGAGAAGAATATGTTTCCCCCTTTTCCAAAGAAAGGTCAAAAGACTTTAAAAGATAAGACCAATTCATGTCTTGAAACATAAATAGCAGCTCATAGCAGAATCAGGTCAATTACTGAGAACTTTGAATATGTAAATACCTTCAGAAGGAGATTCAATTTCCAAGCCATGTCTAATAAGACAGAACCAAATAGAACATTTATGATCCCATTAAAATCTCTTCCTCTAATGGCCCCTTTTTTTTTTTTTTAAACATTCTCCAGATAAAACGATTTGTGGTTTTGTATCTATCAAAAAGCTTAAAGAGAATTCAAGAAAGAATCTGCTTCACTAGGACTGAATTATTTTTTTCCCTTTTACGAAATTAGAAATAGGCTTTGTTTTTGGCATAACATTAAGAACAGATGATGAACAAAATGAAGATAAATGTAATGAAGATTAGTGTTTAACACATCTAAAAGCATCCTTCTATAACTTTAGACAATAGGGGTTGTACAATGCATGCAAAGATCATTCCATCTTTAATCAATCAAACACTGAATAAAAACAAATATTATTAAGTTATTTACTAATTACGAATAAAATTGAAAAGTAAACTTTCTCAAATATTTGTAAAGATAAAGTTGTCAGGACATTACAGAAGATGAAATGCTGGTTTCACAGCAAATCTCTGCTCCACCACATCACCAACCATGGTAAGTTTGACCCAAATGAGACTTAGGCATGTGATCAAATTTAATCAAGTGTGCCAGAACATGATACCAAATTGGTATCACTGGCAGGAAAGTGCATAATATCTAATCCAGTATAAAATCACAGTGGCCTAAATAAATAATATTTAATACAAATAAGTCACGCTGCTACCTGGTATGTATTTCATTTTTGCTTTAATTAAAGCAAACAGAATAATTTGAGATCGATACTTTGCATGTGACCACTATACTTTTGACACACTATTGGGAGTCCTAAAGCTCTGCTTGTAGCATTGTTGAACGAGTGTTCTAACTTTGTAACCTTAAGATAAGTTTGGATATGTTATTACATACTCTTCCCACCAATTAACATCACTTTCTGTGCTATTCTTCTCTTCTCTTTTTACCCAGAGGAAAGTTAAAGCATTATGTGTTGCAGCAGCTCTACAGCCCAACACTCCAGTGTTGATTGATGCCGAATGGCTGAAAAAGGTTCAGACTTTGTGACAGACTACTGTCACCTAAACTGCAAAACTGTATTATCGTGGCAGCCAAAAAAAAAAAAAAAAAAAAAAAAAAGAAAAGTTTTTATCCTAGAGGATTCATGAATCATTATGGTCTAGTATTAGGCCTTGCTAATAGTCAGTGCAGGTGAAGAGACCAGTATCCTCCTCAACTCTTGAAGGGAAGAGGGATCAAAGATCTCCACTCTCAGGAGCAGTGGGAAGGGAGGTGACAGCTTACTGAGCCCAGACTGCACATCATATGGCAGTTGCTGAGATCGAGAGGATGAAATGGAGGGTTGAGAGGTAGGAAGAGGAGTCTGGCCCAGTTACTGCTTCATATGATGCCACTGTCACAGACAACCAAGGTCAATATACAGCTTATTCAAAGACTTTCCCCTCTAAGATGGATATAAACACTTCGTTTTGCCTCTCTAAAAAGGGACAGATCTCACATTGCAAACCTACCATGTAATCAATCCCAAGTTTAAAAATAACTCATTACAAATCCTGCTTTACCTGCAGCCTTATTGTCCAACATTCAAAAGCATTACAAGTGCAGAAGATGTAACTTTTTCTCCAAGTCAGGATGTCCTCTTTAGATGGTCTCCCCTACGACCTGTCCAGTGAGACTCAGAACAATTAGTTTCTGCATCCCTCAATTAGGTACCAAATGAACCTGCTTGGCTTCTCAAACAGAACAGAAAGAATTTGAACAAGAAAAATGCTGAAGTTTTAACTGGTCAGACAAGCAAAAGAAAAAGAAAGGTCATAGGACACTTAATAGTTTCTGCTGTTAAGCAACCTAAACACAGATATCACTACAGGCTCCCATTATATTTTGTCTTCTGCACTTTTTTTGGAAGGAAGACTTGACAGAAATCTATACAGAACAAGTAGTTACATGAACTAACAAAGCTTGGTACCTTCAAATCTCTCTCTCATACTTGACTAGATTTGATATCTAAGAATGCATATGCTCCAGCTGAAGTTTCTCCCATGCATCTTAATCAACTTCTCTGGTGACTAACATCATCCTTGTGCATGCTGCAGCTCTTGCCACCACTGGGACTCATTCTCACCAATCCAGTAATCAGTTTTACTGATTTTACTGAAGCCTGTTGGACCCTAGGTGTGCATAAGGGCTAGAATAACAGCCACTGAATTAAAAATATTTAGGAGGTTGGGGAGAAGGAAGTGTTAGAGAGGAGAAAAGCAAACAGGCAGGCACACACAGAGCATAATCACACAAGCTGGTTTCCATAGGGAACCAAAAAACTTTGAGGGCAACCTTGCCTCAAACCTGTTATCAGAAATCTATGATACAGCGACTGTGCAATCTCAGCAGTGACTGCCACGCAGCATAGATACTCGAGCTAGCTCTGAGCTAAAGAATGCTATCCACCCATTTGCTAGAATTAGACGAAAATGGAAAAACTGCAAGAGTGACAACATGAGGCACATCGGCCAACTCTCACAGGGCACGGTGCCAGCAGAGACATTCTCTGAAGTACAGCCAGGCAGTACTTCACAAGTACCTTTTGAACACAATTCTTCCTGAGCATGACTTGAGAGCCCACACCAGATATTAATCCAAATTTAAAGGAATACTTTAAACCATATTTTAACGGCCTTAGATTTGACAATTTCTACACATTTAATTTACTTGTTTCGTGTACAGTCTTTTTTTCTTTTTGCAATTCTATAGACTGCCTCATTCTCTGCTGCTACAGGTCAAGATGCGTAAGACTTCACTAAGATAGGGATGTCTAGCAGGCAATTAAAATCCAAAGCAATCTGTTCCAGTATTACTTTAATTCATAGCATGCCAGCTATTATGGTGGCAACGTTGATCTTCTGACCTTTGAGCTAAAACCACTGGACTAACACCAGAACCAGAAACGCGACAGCCACATTAGCACAATGCTGTCCCTGAGCTCGGTAAGCCCCACTGAAGAGGAAGGGTAGTTAGCTCATACACAATGCTACGCTACTGCTATTAAATGCTATCTGGATGCAAGCTACAAACTCAGCAAGAGTGCCATGTAGGCACTGTGAGTTAAAGCTATAATAATAAATCAAATAAGGCCAGGGCACAGGTTTGAGCACTAATCCATTAACTGTCCATGCCAGTAAACTGTTATCACATTCTCCAGCATGGTTTTGTTCAAGTTTACTAACAGATATTGATGTACAGGAGATCCCACAGGGCTAGGGACTGTTCCCAGCAAACAGTAGGGGTTTGAGCCGTGCAGAGCCACTCTGCAGAGCAGAAAACGGGCTGCAGACAAGTGTGGTCATAGCCACTAGATTCCTCAGAGCTGGCTCAAGAGTTTCCAGCGCAGCTTTACAGCTAGTTGTGAATATATTTGTCCACAGTAAGATGAAATCTAAAGCCCAAAGCAGCTTCTGCTCTGAACACTGTTACAGATTTCTCATGTGCCTGTTAGAACGACCTGCTCAAGGGCATCTGCATTTCCTTATTTCACAAAGTCAGTGAGGTAAGCTACTGAATGAATGCAAGGCACTGATATTACAGTAATGTCACATCAAAATACAATCTCATTACTACCCATAAATGAGCGAAGTCGAGTGCACTCAATGCAGAGCAGCACAATTATCACGCAAGTGTGCTGCACCACATTAGCTATGTAGATGCTTCCGTATTTTGCCTAAGATGTCAGATTAGGGCTCTGGCCCTTTCCAGCCCATGGAAGTACAGACCCAAGTATAAAATACCTACCTATTGTCAATGTTGTCATTATCATGCTTGATTCACTTACCTTTTTTTTAAATATCAAGTCAGGTAGTATTGTCTAAAACTAAGCTGGGGGATGTAAGAAAATCAAACTCCATCCCAAAAGTAACTGTTTCTGCCACCAGTAGGAACAATTTACAGAACCCTCCACACACACACCCCCTTCTTTCCCAGCAGCCTTTCAGATGCAGAAAAGGAGCTGATCAGACCATATTAATGTTACCAGAAGCACCAGCCCGCTCCTTACATGTAATCATGAGAGTGGGACAACTAGTTTTTGTTTACAAGACAAGAAAAGGCCCCGAGAAGAGAGTACTCTCAAAGCTGTATACTGCTATTAAAACAGTCCCTCCCCCTGCAGCCAGGTCTCTGACCATCTAGTGTCTCAGAGAAGAGGTGACTGAGACCAGATGATCTGTTTCCAAGGGACAGATACAGCTCAAAGAGCACATTGTAAGCCCTTCTCAATTATATTTCTTCTAGGGAAGAGTCAAGCAACTTTTCAGTACAACTATTCAATAAGATAATGACAACAGCTCAATTTCAATAGTAGTTTTATTAATATTGCATATGTTCAGCTTAATGACTTTCAGCACTAATAAACATGGTTATAAACTGAACAGCAGTGGCACTTCAATAGTATCTTAAGTCTTCGATTCCAAATTGTGAGCACAGGGATAACATAACACATTGCCTTGCGACCCAGGGTGCCAGTATTCAAGTGACTAACCTAACTGAAGTTTCCATATATTTCAAGAGCTTTTGGCATCTCAGCTAAGTACTAAGGTGATAACAAAGAAGGGTTACAGCAAACAAGATAGCTACTGCTATTAACATTTTTAAGTCAGAAACTCAGTGCAAAGAGACCAGGCACTCAGCACTAACACAAGATTCAAAAAGAAAAAACCCACCACCTTTAGAAAGACGATTTTTCTACCTGGCAAAATTGCTTTGAACCTCTAACATGGAAAGGTTTTTGTACCTCCTTTATCAGGAACAAGAAAATAGTGTAATGCAGAAACCAACCACTATTTAAGGGTATTTTCCATTATACTATGCATATAATTACTTCATTTTCAAAAGTACTATTAAACACTAACATTAAACGACTTTACCTGCAAGCACATAACACCCACATACTGTCGCAGAGCCAGGAGTTTTTATGGCCACCTGTAAAATGTTACTGAAATAGAGCAGCACTGTTCCACAAGCCCCCTTCTTTCCCCATGTAAAAAACTGAATATGAAAGACCACACAATCAGGTACACTGTCTATGTACCCTCATGTAATTATCTGTTACGAGTAATAAAGTTCTAATTTGTAGCTAGGTTTCAAATAAGAATTAATTCTAGCCATGTTTTCTGAGAATACCTGGGAAAAAAGCTAGTCATTCTGGAGGAAACCAGGATTCACGTTTAAGAAACCAGTCACAATTTTAAGCATTTAGCTTCACCTATATAGAGTTGCGCTGATTCTTCTCCCACCTCCCTTCAAATAGATCTTCAATTTTTCTCTCCCTTTTAAAGCCAGAAAATCACAGACATCTTTGAACCCTTCTTTCCTAAATTATAACACTCAGGAAAAAGAGGGAGGGAGAAGGAGAAACAGAAGATGAGATTCACTTGTTCATACAGTTTCAGCTACAATATTTAAACACAATTCAAAAAATTGCTTTTTCAGTACTGTTATCTACCAAAAAGTAAGTATCAGTTGTGCTTATTCTGGATGCTTTAATGCCATGTCAAATGGAAGCTCATTGTTCTGCCAAAAGTCTTTTCATCCTCCACATTAGGAAAAACTGACAACTGTAAGGCAAACAACACTACAATCGTTTACAATTCCTCCTCATCTGAACCCAACTTTTTCTGTCTAAATAGTCAATAACCTAACAATTCTTATTGTTATTACCCTCTCCAGCTTCCCTAATGTTCTTAACACTACCTTCCAATCTGTTCCAAACAAATAAGTGATCAAACTGCTACTTTAAATCTGTACGCTAGCTCTCCATTTCATCAATTATTTCTTCAAGTTTGACCCTTATTAATTCTAATTACCTCTTCCTATTACATGTAACTGAAAGATGAAATGAGGATTTTATCTACAAACCCCTTCTTCAACTGTTCCTTAATTTCTCTCCTTATATCAGCTTGCGAGGCCTGTCTTATTTAGCCCCAAGTCACTAAATCCCCTGCCTCAAGCACCTGAAGAAAGCTGTCACCTAAAGTTAGACTGCATCATACTTGGGAATATTTGGCAACTACTATAAATGGCTTCGGGTTTTTTCTTTTTAAGTAAAGCGCAAATTTACAAAAAATAAGGAACAGCAAAAGTCCCCCTCCTCCCCCAGCATTTCAGACATTTTCTATCTCTGGGCATTTTGTACTTTTACAAGAGGCGATATTTACCTTGCATATGATTATTTTTCATGTGGCCAGCTCTGCACAACTGCTAAGTTGTTATGAATTAAATTGACTGTTCTCCTCGCCCCAATTTTCAGAAAAGATGCATTATATCTCTTAGTTAAAGAGCACATTCACAACATTTGCACTCTTGCCCTTGGCAGGCATAACGCTGTTGGCAGTTTGAGGTAAGTCATTACACTTAAGATCCAAGAACAAAAAGATACTTCAACAATGCAAGAATGGAAAACCTCAGTTCAGCTGCTCAGGTATGTAAGCACTGACTTACATACTAAAAAATTGAGATTTAATGATGCCAGCAATCAGCAGATAATGACTTAACTTCTGTTAAAATAACAGTGATGAACACCCTTTGCAACATTTAATTACTGCTTATTATCATACCTTTGTTTTACTGGAGATGTGCTTTAAATTACCAACAAATTTGAAAGTCTTTACTGCATCAACACTACATATACAAGTGATTAAATCTGGAATACACAGCACACTGTTGCAGGTTCACACCCAATTCTAATGCTGTTGTTTGGAGACAGAACAACCTCTTCTGTTCTCAAATGTCATCTAGCATATTAATTAACCTTAAACATTTTCTGGTTGAAAATAAAAGTACAATAGTACAGGATGAAAATAAAAAAAGTCCTGACAATTTCAATACATGATAAAAAACCTATGTCGCTCTGCAGATCTTCTGGCTTTACCTAGATAGGGAGGCAATTGTATAATAAGGCAAGAACTAACTTACGGCTCTCAAATTATTCCACAGAGCTTCTCCCACAGTTTGCGTTGCAAAGTGGAAGTGTCTGTCAGGCAGTACTCCAGAGTACCGACGTCCATTCATTTCACTGCACAGACGTGCACAGACTGCACTGCCCTAAAAACTCACAGAACTCAAAATCCTAAGACGGCCTTTTCGATTTCCAATGAATGGCATGTTTTAAGATTATATTAGCATTTTCCTTTTGTTTATATTAACAAAGACATCCTAGCAAAGATTCTCCTACGGTCTCTCTGCATGGCAATGCAATAAACAATACTAGATTTGGGACACCATGGGAATTTCCAGACTTATGTCAAGTACAAGTCAATGACTACCCTGCAAGATGCTGCAGAAGGCAACAGGGGGAAGGTTAAAACAAACTGACTTTCTGTCAACACTGCCGCCTTAAAGACTGCAAAACAAAGGAAAGCGAGAAGAAAAAACATCCAAAAAACTACATAAATAGCTTTTGCACAAGTATCTCCTTTCTTTTCTCACTTCTAGATGTTTGCTTTAGCAAAAGCTGGGGAAAAGCATCAGGTTTCACTCTTCATTCCAGCTGCTGGATAATCAATACAGTGCAGTCTATTGAACTATTTTATTATGATTCATTCAACAAGCTGTTAAATACATTTGCAAATTAAAAGATCAGTGCCAGTGTCATGTCATTCATAAAGATATATTTATTTTCAAGGCATGAGAACGTTAAACATAACTTTCTTCTGCACAATTATGGAGTCCTTCTGCATGGACTGAAAGCATAAAATGCAATTTCAGCCCTTCCAATTTGAAAAAAAAAAAAAAATTACAGTGGTGGAAATCTCAACTGCATCCAACAGAAGCAGGAAAGGCCCTCTAAGATTTACTTGCTGGGGTCTAGTATTGTCTTCTATTTGACACATGCAACAATATTCCCAAAATAGTATCAAACATTTTAGTTTTTAAAACATTACAAAAAAAAAATCAGATTGGTAACTCAGAAAGTGAAGAGAGAAGCCCTTGTCCACAACAACAAAAAGAAGAGATCTTTAAATAGTTCAGAGATAAGAACTGTAATGTTACATTTTGTGTAACAGTAACACGTTTAAGTCTGCAGTTTGAATTTCATCACCCATGGTCTCTTTTTTTTTTCTTTAAACATGTAGACAAAGTCAAGTTGCACTTCAGAAATGAGAAAAAAAAATAAAGTCTGATTTTTGCTATAGTTTCGTCAGCGAGAGCAAATTTGTGCTCTGGCCCTGCCGAAATACAAACGTTCAAGATGTGTACGTTTCCTCTCACTTCGCCTCTTGCGGGCAAATAAATAAATAAATACCCCTCCTTTCTTGCAAGCCCACAGATAAAGGAAACGGGGTTTCCTGTTGCAGGTTTGCAACCTGAGAGCCAGCACTAGGAAGCTGTGATAAATTGACACCAGTGGTAGTGCTGCTACCCAAGCAAAAGACAGGAAACGGCTGGATACCAAAGTAAAACTGTTTCACATTTATGGGGGGAAAAAAAAACTAAAAAAGAAAAAAAAAAAAAGGATTCTCTACAAGGATGGTCTTGATTTTGAAAAGTTGTTTAAACTGTACCTACATCAGCATTTCAAACAGTAGTGCCCTTTGAGAAGGCCCTCCAGAAGGCCAGCAGCCCGCAGAGCACAGAGCTCCGAGCAGGGCTGACTTCCACATTGCATCAAGTTGCTCATGGCTTTGTGCTGTCAAGCTGTGTCTCCAAGGATGGAGATTCACCAGTCACTCTGGGGTGGCCTGTTCAATGCTTAGCCACCCTCATAATGATTTATTTTAATTTTTATAGTCGTTTTGCTGTGCATAAACTGGATTTCTCCCAGAGGAAACTAAGCTAGAAATCCCTCCCCAGAAGTTCACCAAATGTGGCCCAACCCTTAAACGGTCATAATGGTCCAAACTGACAAACCACATCTGTGTTGGGGACATCCAATTTAGGAGACCAGACTACATTCTGCCTGAAGTAGAATTACTGAAATACTAACAGTGTCGATCTGGGAGACTTGCCGCCCCCACCTTCAGCCAGAGATCCACTTCTACTCTGCCAAATTATTTGCTAGTGTAAGACCAACTGACAAAGCCAAACACACAGATAGCAATATTGAAATTAATGAAGGAAAGAAGTGCTCTTTGAACCAGAAAGAAAGGAGGAAAAAAGTTAGAAATCAGAAAATTATAATCTCTCATGTAAAACAACAATTACCGTGGATCTGCACCAAATACTTCAAATGACAGTGTGATTTTGAGTGAGCGTGAAGTAAGACCAGTAGCTTATTATAAGACCAAAAAACCCAGGCAGTATGAAAATACAATTTCAATAATTTCACAAAGTCCCAAGAACAATGTAAAAATGTTCTTAGGGCTATGCAACTTTTGGTCAAATCAACAAATGTAGGTGTTCAAAAATGTTCATTAACTCTTTAGAGAGAGCTGTCTGTATTGCCACCAACAAGAAAACCCAAGATATCTATCAGAGCTGCTGACACAAACAACTGGCATACAGAAAGTTCTGCTACCACAGCAGTTGTTTTACAGATATTATCTGCCACTATTAAAAAAAAGTTTTGTATTAATCCTATTTCACATCACATCAGCATACAATAAGCCTGTCATTTGAATCCGAAGGTCAAAAGACAATTGATTTAGCTGATGGTGCTGTAAAATGCATCGCGACCTGAGAAATTCAGAGAGCAGAGCCGTGCTACAAAAGCAGCCCTTGGCACCTCCTCGAACCCCACCATCCACTGCACAGAGGCAGGCAGCAAAGCAGGCTACAGAGCAAAGGAAGATGCTTGGCAATTTCCTCCACCCAAAAAAGAAAGCATGAAAATTCACAAAATAATACCAGCCAAGTATATTAAACATAACTAAGTCTCCCAAGCAGACTCAACAGGCAACTTTTCTCTAAGTTATGCTCAACTTCTGACCTGTGGTTTCTAGCAGCCTGGAATAAGAGCTTGTTTTCTGCCGATTTTGGCTAGTTGAGGTTTTCAATCCACTGTAACATCATTAACTAGGAAAAATAAGATATATTTCAGGATTAACCTGAAATGCTTTCACTAAGATAAAAGTCCATGTTAAGGTACAAGTTCAACATCAGCATGTTTCTCTCACAGCTGTAGTAAAAACCAGTCTCTCCAAGGTCTAAATGAGTATTTTGAGGTAAAAAAAATTGTTACCTCAAAAGGTAAACAAACAACACAAAAATTGAAATAAACACCACCAAAAGGTTTTCGAGTACTGAAGGTAAACCATAAGGAATCATGAAGAACAATCCAACTTTAAAACAACTATATGCTATATGCCAATAGTTTACTTAAATTTTGACAACTTGTGAAATAAAACTTGGTCTTCAAAAAGCACTTCGCTAATCTCTAATAACATCCATCTGAAGAAAGCGTTCTTCCCTTTCTACAGAACCTGAGACCAAAGGCAAGAGAGTATTAAAACACCAACAAAAAATCCAAAATGCCTCGCAGGCCTAAGCATGAACCACTATTCCCAGTAACAACTCTTCCTTCTGTATTATGGTTTTAAATAACCCACATTCAGAAAGGTTTCTCTATGCAGTCGTGCATTTGTCAGGAACTTGATCTCTGTCTTCAAAACAGACATCCATCCACTGTGCAAGGAACAAGAGCTACTACTATTGCACTGCGGCATCCGACACAAGATTAAGTAGTACGAAGAGATGAAGCCACGATTGATTTTGATCCTACTAATCAAACACAGGTTTGCAAGAGAGGATCCACTTACAGACTCAGACCTTTGAAACAACACCGACAAATACTTGGTTAGGGTTCATACAATTCACCAGCTATCAAGATTCTGAGAAGTGTTATGTCACCACATTCAAATGAAGTGCTCTTTAAAACATGCTTCCATAAAGAAAACAAAGACTTGTAAATGCTTAGTCTCACTTAACATAAAAGACATGCGGCAGAATCTTAATCAAACAACCCACCCAGCAAACTGGTGCCACAGAATTCAAAACTGAAGAGACTGAGACAATGACATAATTTAGCTTTACATATGCAAAGACAGACATCGAAAACCATTTTATCTGCTGATTCATGTTCAAAAACACAGTTAAATAACCAACCAACTCTAGTGTCTCTGCAACTCCTAAAGAGTTTTCCAGTTCAGAGTGCAAAACTAGTATAGAAGCTAACACCGAAACTGCTACAGATTGTTTGTCTTGCACTGCCAGCTGCATAAGGATTAAAAATCAGAATTAGTCAAAACCACAAAATTATTGTAACTCAGCCTCACCAATGGCCGTATTCTGTAGGTTTACAACTGTGCCTTCAGTTAACCATTGCTGATAAGGTTCCACTCCCAGAAAACACTGATTTCCTTTCGTTAAATAGAGAATATCTCAACCCTCATAGACCCATAAAATCCCACTTTAAAAACCTCCAGCTTGAGAGTCCTCATTCCAACGTTAAACTGAATTCAGTGAAATATAAAGCTTAGACTATTTAAAAGTTTCTATTTAGAGGGATATACTTGAAATCAAGCCACTGAAGTCGTATCTCCCCGGAAACATAAAACACACAACAATATAATATTTTTTTCCCTCGCTCACAGAAAAATACTTAACACATAATTAATTTTACATGCCAAATCAATAAAAGCCTCACCTAGCAGATTTTAGAATATACTTATTTACACTGATAAAAGAAATAAGTAACTACACTTACTATTGCTGTATTTCTGTCATAACTTATTAACAAGCAGTTAAACAAATGGGTTTCAGAATGAATAAAATAAAAATCACACAAAAAACCAAAGCAAAGATATAAAAAGATATCAACAGATAATTAAATCATGCCTTATTGACTTTTCAAATATTTAAATTAAGGAGCTGCTGAGGAATAAAAGGAATCCGCCTGAAGCTAAGAAAGCCAAGGAAACAACAGATCAAAACTGTATGCCAACTATCCACGGGGTCAATGAGAATAAATTTAAACCTCTGAAAATGTCAGCATTAGGGAAACCAACTTGTGTGACTGAAATTTTGATGAAGGCAGAAGCTCTGCTTCTTTACCCCAGTAGGATATCCAGGATTTCTAACCAGTAGCAGTAAGAACTCTATAGCTTGCAGCAACCCCCTTGCTGAAGGGATTAAACTACTGATATGAAGAAAACTGTCCTTTTTCTTCTCTACAATAGACATGCTACAGGACAAAACAGATAGAGGAATAGAAAAGAAATTCAATTGGGCCTCAATCCTTTCTCTGACTAGCCTCTCATTTTCCCAATGTATTTTCAAAATTATTCTCCTTAACTGGAAGAACATGACCTTATAGAAACTCAAAATAACTAGCAGGAATCTTTTATGTTCTTAAAATTAAGTTTTGTTCTCCTACCTTAGAAACAAAAAATATGTTCATAGTAGCAGAATTAATAATTCTGAAATAGACATTTTAAAGGATATATTTGACACACATTTACAAAACTGAGAGGACAAAAAAAGCTACATAAGAACAAAACACTCTCGAGGCAGCAGCAGAATGCTTATAAGCATGATAAAAGTCTCCTTGAAAACCTGGGGGCAGGGGGAGAGGCCACATTTGGGCATGGTTTTTAAAACAACAGCTACCCAGAAGTTAATCCCAAACCTTAAAATAACATTTCAGATAAACATGAGAGGGGGGAAAAGCTCTTCAAACTTAGAACCAATTATGCATGAGTGAAATGACAACCATACATTTTATTACAGAAAAATGAGATTTATGAATTACATGTCCCCATATTAAGGTTTTATTCCCTATTGCAGCTCCACCCTTTCACAGTTCTGTGTCAGTGCCTATCTCTACATCTGCTAGCCTTTTTAGTCAAGCAACTTTTTGCAGCCCTGCAGTAGTCAGAGTTGATATCCCATTTTGCTTCTGACTTCATGATCCAAGAGGTTCTACAAGCTACAACTGAAAGCTAAGTATGCCTATCCCAAGTAGCAATGTTAAAACTAAGCATTTTATTAGCATCAGTAATACCTTCTTAATACACTGTTGAGCACCTAAGTGCACATCCTTTAATCAACGGGCCATAAACACTGTTAAAATGGGGGAAAAAAATCTTCTGTCCCTAGTTACCTATCAATAAAGAGGAGACAGTATTTACATAAAACACTGAGTCATGAAACTTTTCTTTTTAGCTTTACCTAAATAGAACAGAGCTGTTTTTAAAAGCAAGAAAAAAATAAATCTCAAGTTCCCACACTGTTTCTGGCTTAATAACTGGTGTGGTGTCTGATGGCCTAAGGCATAAAAGCCTTGACAGCGAAACACAACTTATAGATCTCTCTGTGATTACAACTGACACAAACTCCTACCTTAGTACTTTCACCTGTCTCTCCCACCACTCCAGCTGAAGGGAAACGTAGGCTAGCCCAGCAATACCTTCCAAATAAATAATGACCAAACTCTCCACCAGAGAAAACACAGGTGCTTATTATCCAGTTTGTACTTGCAGTGACAACAGGCAAAAACTGGGGAGGGAGAGACGGTTTTCCCTTTTACAAAACTGGTTTATGCTTTAAATTAAAGGAAACTAATGCTTAATTCCCGTAGTTAACGAGCAAAAAAAAAACCCTCAATCAAAATTCCATCATGAAAGGACTGCTTTCTAAAGAAAACGCCAATCTTGGTTCATCCATACAGATCTGAAACCTAATGAAATCTGACACCTTTACTCTGAAAACAAATTTGCATTGTATTATCAACTAAGGCTCAGTGCTCACAGATGCACTTCATTCAACGTGCAGTAAAGGATTCATTAAAGCAGCATCACCAAAATTTTTAAAAGCGATTTTGCAGGCAAAATTTTTAAAAGCGATTTTGTAAGCAAAATTATCCAAAA
This sequence comes from Fulmarus glacialis, assembly GCF_000690835.1. Classification (NCBI taxonomy): domain Eukaryota; kingdom Metazoa; phylum Chordata; class Aves; order Procellariiformes; family Procellariidae; genus Fulmarus; species Fulmarus glacialis. The sequence goes on from NW_009188870.1 coordinate 40,623, forward strand.
AATACCTCTGTATTCTTCTTTGGGTAAAAAAACATGCCTCCTCCATCCAAAACACACAGATGTTCTGCCCAAGGTTATACAAGGAGATCTTCATTAAGTTGAGCAATTCCCATTTTGTATCACTGCTTTACCAGATACGAATGGGTGAATTCCTCATTAAACGAACTGAAGCTGCATCACAGTTATCCAGCGCAAAAAATACAGTTACTTTCAATACAGCATGAGAACATTAACATCAAGATTCGATGCACTATAAAATGGGGGAAGAGCAAACAAACTGAGCTTAGGAAGGTTATCCCCTCCTCATCTACCCTCCCTTGCTTCTCCACCAACATCTCCTCCTCCCTCCCCATACGATCCAGTTGAAGGCATTCCCTGTTTTTCCACTTTTCCAGGCTGCCAGTGAAGAAATCAACCATCCGCAAATATTTTGTTCCTCCACCCCCTCTCTCATGAGCTGAGCATTCAGAAGATCCCCACCGGCACTGCCTCCACATTACCTAATTGTTATCATTATTGTGGTCTCAGCACCGGCTCAGAACAAAACCTGCACGACTACACCCTCGCTGGCTATAAAAAGTAAAGAAAGAAAAGAAGATTGAAGTACAACTTACAGCGCCGAGCAAGAGACAAGTTATTTACTGAGCCTTGACCGCGAGCAGCGTGCCGCTCCCGGGCCCGCAGGGGAGCG
>NW_009188871.1:0-317 GCF_000690835.1 Fulmarus glacialis
CTCCCCCTCCCATCCAGTGCCCAGCCAGAGACAGGGGCCTGCACCCCCCTCTCTCGGGGCTGGAAAGAGGCCCCTTTGCAGCCCCCGATGTGCTCCTTGTCCCTGGCTGGTGTCTGAAAGGAGGAAGAACCAAGAGCACCTAGATGCAGGTGTCTGACTCCCTGTGCCCACGGGGGTTTTCTCTCCCTTCTCCCCAGGCCACAGACGAGGGAAATGTCTCTGGGAGCAGCGCCTGCTGTAAACGTCCCACCCAGAGTCAGACACACTGCTTCTCGTTGGCAGGAGGACACCCAGCACAACCCTCTTTACCACAGTCT
>NW_009188872.1:0-273 GCF_000690835.1 Fulmarus glacialis
CACCGGGACCCCTGTCCGTGCCCGTGGGGCGCCTCGTGGCTGGTGATGAGGGCGGCAGAGCTGGGGGATGCTGGGGCATGCTGGGGCTGCTGGGGATGCCGGGGGTACTGGGGATGCCAGGGGCACTGGAGATGCCGGGGGTGCTGGAGATGCTGGGGGTACTTGGAATGCTGGGGATACTGGGGGTACTAGAGATGCTGGGGGTACTGGGGATGCTAGGGGCACTGGAGATGCTGGGGGTACTGGGGATGCTGGGGGCACTGGGGATGCTAG
>NW_009188873.1:0-342 GCF_000690835.1 Fulmarus glacialis
CCCCGACAGGGCATATATAGCCCTCACGCAGCCTGGCTGGCGCCGGCACGCCGCCCTCCCCTGCCCACCGCCCCTGGCACCGGACCCGCACAGGCACCCAGCTCCAGTGCCGCTGCAGCCGGGAACGGTGCACCAGCCCTGTGCCCCGTGGCTGCATGGTGCCCAGCCCTGTGGCTGCACTGTGCTCATTTCTCCCCTCTAAACACTAAATCTCTTGCTTTAAACATCACTCCATACCCGCAAACGCCTGAGCGCGCTGTCCTGAAGATGCCAGGATGCAAGACTTAAGTGTTTTGAAATGCTTCAAGAGTTGGGTTTTTTTCCAAATGACGTGTAATTGAA
>NW_009188873.1:415-1759 GCF_000690835.1 Fulmarus glacialis
CCACTGGCATGGACGTTAGCTAGTTTTTAGCCCATTTATCCTGTGCTGTGCTCATTCTATACCATCCCTAGTTTTGCCATCACCACACTGCACGGTACCAAATCCCACGTGGGGTTTCGGTGCATTGGTGCTGTCTCTGACTGATGGCAGGCGGAGGGGGCCGTGGGGTGGCGTCCTGGGGACACGCGGGGCACCAGTCCCTGCGGCGGCTCAGCCTGCGGTGCCACGTCTCCTGCACCCCACGGCCACTCTCCGCACCGGGAGGCACCTTGGGGGGACCTTCCCCTGACTCCCACTGAGCCTCCGATCAGCTGCTCTCCCTGTTTGCCTGCTATGATCCTGTTCATCGTGTAAATACCTGCACACTTGTTTCCTCCCAGTCCTTTCCAATACCCCCAGCCTCCCGCAGCATCCAGCACCAGCACTCCTGGGCTGGCTCTTCATCACTGGCAGCAGTAAATCACCCAAGGCTGCGCATTCAGAAAGCTCAGAGCCCTCAGTTTTGCTGTCATCTTTCATTCCCCTCAAGCGTGGAGTGTCAACCAGCAGCGGTGGGATCCAACTGCACCCTCTGGGCTATTGCCCAAAATCCTGAACAAAAAGCATTTATTGATCCCTTCTTTTCCTGCAGTTTTGTGGCGGGCTGTGCCGTGCCCGCAGGCATGGCCGGGTGCAGGTGCTGCTGCCCCGTTTCCCCTGGGCACTCCCCACAGTCTGGTCTCTCACCTTGATGCTGGGCAGCTTTTTATGATTCATGGCTTCCAATTTGCATTCATTTTCATGTTTGTTAGACAGGTTTCTATTTTAAGCTGCATTCTCTTCCTCTCGCAGCCAGGATGGGTTTTTTAACACGCTGCCTCGCCTGTGGCTCCTGGGTGTTAATCAGCAGGTCTCACCCACCCCCCAGCTCCTGCTGCCCTGCTCCTCGCTCCGCTTTCCCTCCCAGCTCCCAGCACCTTTGGATGTGGGCATTGGAAAACCATACTCGGAGTGACCGAGCTCTCTCCTGACGGCTGCTCAGCGCTGCTTTGACTGTTACTCCGAGGACTTGGCAGCCCGCTGTTTTTCCCTGAGATGGTGCTGTGGAAGGGCTGACAGCAGGGATCTGTGCTTGGCGGTTCCTGAGCCCCAGAGACAAAATCTCTGCCCTCCCCACTGAGCATCCCTGCCGCTGGCTGCAGGCACTTTGGAAAGCCCCTCGCTGCACTGTCCTGTCCTGCCCTGGCCCCTCGCTGCACCGTCCTGCCCCGGCACGGAGGGGCACGTGGGATGCACAGCTCAAACACAGCAAAGAGTTGCCCAAGCTTCACCCCCGGTGCAGGCGGCTGGAGCTGACCCAGCTCG
>NW_009188874.1:0-1659 GCF_000690835.1 Fulmarus glacialis
GCGGGGAGACCGGCGAGCCCCAAGAAAATGGAGCGCGTGTTTCGTGTCATGGGGGACCGGTGACTCCTTTCCTCCGTGGGTCACGCAGCGTTTCCGAGCCCTCCCCTAAACAAAAAGGGCTCGGTCCTGTCCCCTGGCCGAAACGAGAGGGGAGCAGACGGAGACCGTTTAGGTGGTCTGTGGTTGGGGCGCATTGGCTGGGCGAGCAAAACTGCAGGTACATCAGCCGGGTTAAATCACTGGGGCTTTTAATTACTGGTTTTGTTTGAAGACGGGGTGAGGGTAGGAGCGTTGCCCTGTAAGTCTCGGTCTGGGTGGAAGAAGGGTGCATTTGCAATCGCGTGTTTCTGTTTCATTTTTGAGTCCCCGGAGTGCACCAGAGTGACAGCACGGGAGAGATGTCCCCATTCGACACAGGGAGTGAAACAGAGGAGTTTCACTGCCCAAACGCTGCTTCAAAACATTTGAACAAGGTCCCATGTCCTCTCCTCTTTAACGTCCGAGAGCAGCCTGAGCTTAGCCAAGGGTTAACTTTCCAAAGGACACGGATTAGATGCTGCTCTTAGTTATACTGCTGTAAATCTTGAATAAATTAATCGGGGTTAGAGCCCAGGTCCTGAAAATCTGCTGAGAGTGAGGGTTGTCGCGGCAGAGGAAGGGTGCGAGCCTTCAGCCCTGTTTTTGCACCAGTGACACCCAACTGAGCGTTTAGCCCATGACTTATGGCAACTGTATGTGTTGGGCAGATCTTCAGAGAGTCTCATATATGTGTCACCTCTGCAACTGAATTAACGACCTGATTGGAAAAAAAAGTCAGAACTCTAAAGCTTACTTCGACTTTTTCATCCTGAGGAATTATTGGTTTTCCATGTTTTTTAAATAAAAATGATTGAGGAGGTTTTTTCAGACTTTCAGAGATCTTTCTATCCTAGCAGAGGGAAATGAATCTATGCAATTTCAGGCCCCAAAATAAATAATTATATATACATTTATTTATTTATTTAAGCGGGGGAAGGTAATAAGTCACTGAAAACAGAGTTGGAAGACAAGCACTTTCTTAACCGTAACTATGCTTCGGTGTCAATAGGTTTCTATCAGAACTGCGTTCTTAAAACTCGCAAAATGAGACCTCCCCTGTTTGACGTGAGCTCCTATATTCTCCTCGAAATGAACCTTGCTTCTCGCTTGGCACCAGCTGCAGCTGAGTTGCCGCTTCATTTTGCGGCCCGTTTTGGCTCTCCGGTCCCGTTCAAGGCTCCCCCCACCCTGAGGTGCGGGTTGCTGATGCTGTTAGGGGCCGGGCTGGGCTCCCGCAGCTGGCGAAGCGAACTTCTCCTGTCACGCAGGATCAGGCCCCGAGTTTCGAAGCCGCAACCGCCAAGTTGCCATAACTCCGGCAATTGACTGCTAAAATTGCCTCTCCTTCATTTCCTCTGAATTTTCCATCAAAACAGTTGCATCCCCTTGAGATCCATAGAGTGCAGATTCTTTTTTTTTTTTTTTTAATGCATTACATTTTTTGGCTTTGGAAACCGCTTTTGAGTGGTATGAATTATAAGCTGGTTGTGAGCGCGGAGACGTGGTGTCATTTCAGTGAACCCCACCGAACGGCTGCAGAGCTGACTTGGGTACCAGAGGCAGAGATGCAGCGGAGCCTGG
>NW_009188874.1:1674-2069 GCF_000690835.1 Fulmarus glacialis
CCTCCCCCGCCGCCCGCCACCCCGCCTGCCGATGATGAAAACTTGAGCAGTTAGAGTTGTCCTCCCAAATTCCTCCAGAAACTGGAGGTAGTAGGTTGCTAACGGCAGTGCAAACTTTGTAGCACAGCTACGATGGAGAAATGGAGCAAATCGACGTCAAGTTTCCTGGCAGCATTTTCCGACGTGTTTTTTTTCTTATTCCTCCCTCCCTTCTGCCTGCTCTCTCAGTCGAGCTTTATTTCTGCGGCCATATGCACACCATATATCATGCCTCATGTGGATTTAACCTTTAGACCCTTCTAGTTAGGCTCCAGGTGGTAATGCCTCCTCCTGCCCGCGCCTGTCTCCCTGCAGGGCTCACGGCACGCATCCGATGCCAGGAGGCCGCGGTGCCC
>NW_009188875.1:0-1739 GCF_000690835.1 Fulmarus glacialis
AGGGCAGAGCGGCTCTGGGGCCGCCGGCACCTCCGTGTTCCACTGCAGCCACCCTCCGCCTCAGCCTGGGGGGGTCTCTACGAAATCACTTCCCAGTCCTGGAGCTCTTGATGGGGGAGCTTATTTAATGGCACTCCTTCCTCAAAGCGCTCCGATCACCTTAAATATATATATATCTCAATTGAGAGGCTTTTACCCCAGTCCTGCAGGTCCTCGACGGTCCTCTGTGCTGACCGAGCATCGACGGCCCCTTCCCATAGAGTCTCTTGAGCAGCCTCATGCTCTAATCCATGGGAGCATTTCTCGCACCCACATAAAGCAGGCGCTCAGCATATGTAACAGGCTCAGCCTTTCGACCCAGAAAGACCCCTTCCATCTTATTTAAAGTGACAAAAATTGATGAGGATGATTTCTCCCTCTAATGGGTTTATTTTCTAATCCAGGCTCGCAGGGTCAGCGCTGAGAGTTACAGGAGGGACTTCTGCCTTCCCCGGGGGAGTCTCCTTGTGAAAACCTATGGCTCCCCTGGCAGATACAACGCGAGAGCCTTCCTCCCGTGGCATGCCCCTCCTGCCGCTGGATCAGCCCCCCGCAACAGCCGCGATGGCATTTGCCCCCTCTGCCCTGCTTGGGCCCTTCATTTCACCCCGCAGGCTCTGCTCGTGGCCATTCGCCCCAGGGATGTGGGGAGCGGCGATGCCTGTTCGGGGGACAATGGAGCACAGCCACCCATTTCGCCCCAAGCATGGTTTAATCCCAGGGAAAGGTGCCAGGGTGACAGGGCTGCAGGCGTGGGGCCATTCGAGGTTGTTTCTCGGGAGCCTACAATAAATACGGAGCGTGGACGGGTGACGTGGTGATGGGGAGAGGAACGCGTGGCCCTTCGCAGCAACAGGAAGAATTGGCTGCAAAGCGTTAGAAATGAAGACACCAGGCAGAGAATGTCGTCCCCAGCATCTGAGGGGGACACTGGAAGCCCTGAAATAAAACCTGAGCCAGGCAATCACACTGCGTGTAAAAATGACTTTCCTCTTGTGTCGGGCTGTCTGGAGAGATTTGTCTCCGCCTGGAAACATGTGAAGCGAGTAATTTATGGGATGGATTAAAACCTGGTGGCAGTTCATGACAAACACCATGACAAACCCCCATTTTGTGGGTCTGCATTTTCCTATGGGATAATTATTTCCCTTTCTCAGCATCCTGCTCATACCGATTTTTCTTTCCACAGAACATTGTGCTTTAATGATGCTTCATGTTTAATTCCCGAGATGCAATTTTACCTTCACGCCGCAAACAATGGCTCTTGCGATCAGCACAAAGGCTCGCGCGCGGGCACCCCGGCGGGCAGAGCTGCCTGTCTAACGCAGGAACAGAAGAACCACATCGTTTCGAGGCGTTGGGAATTGTCCTCTCTCCTCCGGACAGAGCACCATGATTTTTGAGGAGGCCGTTCTGGGGTTGCTGGTGGGAGCAGGGTGCTCGGCACGGTACGTGTGTGTGTCCCGGCCTTCATCCCGCTCTCCAGAGTGGGGCTGGTGGGGTGCAAGGACTGGGTGGTGGCGGGCGGCTGGACCCCGCCGCACAGACGGTGGTCACGCGTGCTGTCTCCTTCTCTTCTGCCCAGAGTGGTGCAAGCGCCCACTCTATGCCACAGAGTTTTACAAGAAACTATTGCTAAAAAAAGTCACTGATGGCAGAAAATGAGAAGCTCCATCCCAAGGAGGAGCAGCTGGCCCCCG
>NW_009188875.1:1764-2267 GCF_000690835.1 Fulmarus glacialis
GCTGGGGCGGGGGGTTTGGCCTCGCGTCCACCCCAGGCTGCCACTGGCCAGGGCATGGAAATCCCACGGTGTCTCGAAGGTGCCGTTGCCCCGATGCTGGCGGGCAGGACCCTGTCTAGGAAGGTGCCAGGAAGGCGACCAGGGCGTCTGAAGGCCACGCTGCCCCAGCGCCGGGCATCCCAAAGCCACATTCCAGGGCATGGAAATCCCACGGTGTCTCGAAGGTGCCGTTGCCCCGATGCTGGCGGGCAGGACCCTGTCTAGGAAGGTGCCAGGAAGGCGACCAGGGCGTCTGAAGGCCACGCTGCCCCAGCGCCGGGCATCCCAAAGCCACATTGCTCCCATGCTGCCGGATGGGAGCCCCATCCGAGAAGGGTCCAGGGAGGTGAGGAAGGTGACGGAAGGCTGCCGGGCGGGCATGGGCGAAGCCTCACCGGACGGCATCAGTGTCGGGGCGTGGCGAGGGGAGCCCCGCTTCTGCCTGCGGCGCGGGGTCCCCGGGG
>NW_009188876.1:0-4156 GCF_000690835.1 Fulmarus glacialis
GGTGCGTCGCCGCGGCGGCGGCCTGATCCTCCTTTGCTCTTGTGTTGCTGTGCCAAGGCCTCCAGCTTTAAGAAGCCCTCGCTAGGAGCCGCGTCCCAGAGAAAGAAAGCGAGTCCCAAGCTGGAGCTCACTGAGGAGCAGAAGCAGGAGATCCGGGAGGCTTTCGACCTGTTTGACACAGACGGCACCGGGAACATAGACGTTAAGGAGCTAAAGGTAGGAATTTTCCTGGTGCTAAAAGCACAGTTCTACTACGGTTATAAAGTAGACATTTAGACATAAATGCCTAAATGACCTTAAACAGGAAAGGAGAGATTTTTTTTCTTCCTCCCAGCATAAAACATTGTTGTCAACAGGTACATTTTTCTCTTTAATTATAGCTCTTTACTGCTGTTATCAGGTGTCTTTAGGGCCGGGCTGGCCAAAATACGTTGATAGTTCTGTATTTTCTGTACTGTCTCCTTCTCTGTTAGTAAAACATCAAAAAAACCCAACATTTTTGGGTTTTACTAATAAAAAATTGCGTATTAAAAAAGTGGGGTTTTTTTCCCTTTTATGTGTTGTTGAGAATTGCATGCTTTGCAAATTAAGTTATCCAAGCTATGGAATACACCAATGTTACTCATTTTCATGCTTTTATTTATTGCAAAACATTTTTGGTCCCTCCTCACCCCTGTCCTTTGGGAAGAATAGTAATCAATAAGTTAGGACTTTTGCTTTCAGAAATTGCCCTACTTGTTTGCTAGCTGGATGTCCATATTACTTAAGACCATAGGGATGAGACCTGATTTCAAACTTTCTGCTTGTCCCTTTATCAAAGGAGGAAAAAGTGAAGTGTGTAGGTGCACACGCATGTGTCTGCAAGTGAAGGCATTCTTGGATATGCTGCTTATAGGAGTGTTGTCAGAAAGCACACAGAGTGTTTGAATTGTGTTTTCCCAACATTCATTGAAAAAGATTTTTGTCACTAGAATGAAAAATTAACTGATTTAAGTTCCCTGTGGTCTACCAGCTTAAGACCTTTCACGTTTGTGCCATCAGATCAAGTTGTTAGAGTTCGGCAGAGTTGCAGGTATGATGGAAACTTCTTTCATGGAGTCACTTGTCTTGAAGTTATTTTGTTGAGACAAACAACTCCAGAACGTGAATGTTTGCATGCCAGTTTTCTGCACCTTGATGTGCCCTTGTGTGTAGAGAAGCATTGTTCTAAGTCTGCCCCTTACCTTGCTGTTTTCCTTGAGACACAGAATGCGTATTTTAACATGGTGTAGCATAAAGTTAAACTTTTTTTATCCCCCGTGGTTTTGTTTATGGTTTTGAATGATTTATAAATTTTTTTTGTCCTTACAGGTGGCCATGAGAGCGCTAGGGTTTGAACCTAAAAAAGAAGAGATCAAGAAAATGATATCAGATATCGATAAGGAAGGAACAGGAAAAATCAGCTTTAATGACTTCTTGGTAGTGATGACACAGAAAATGGTATGTAAATTTTTAAAGCCAAAGTGAAAGCAATTTTAAAAATGGCTGAGTACCTTTCATTTCCTTTTGGTTTTAGTGGAAGATGAAAGCACTATTTTAATCTTAACAACAAAATACATAAAAGTTAGAATTGCAAGACAGGGGCTACCCTATCTCATTTTTCAAGGTAAGGTTGAAATAATTATGTCATTAACAAGTTTCTTTAGCAATCAGTTTCGTGTGTGTGTAAGAAAAGGGAAAAAACTGAAATCCAGATTTTATCACAGATTAAAACCAACTCTGGCCTGCAGAAAGCTGTCGGGAGTATCGGCACGTGACATGGATGACTGTGTAGCAATGCACTGTATTTTCTTTTCTTGAGTTTTAAGATATTTACAGATGAAATCTCTGGTTTTCAAAATCTTAAAACATGTTGAGTAAAACCAGATATTTAACAGTGGAAAATCCCGATACTGAAATCCCAAAGACATCTGGCTAGTTATGAAAGAAAAAAAATTCCCTGAAACTCTCTGAGTTTCAGGAAGCATCGCTGTGTCTCTGTCTTCCTTCAGCTTTTGCACGTATACTTCCTGCTGGCTGGGCTTCTTTAAATTTGCTCTTAAGAGAGTTTCTCAGTCTTTCTAATGCTTGTCTTTTATAACTTTGAGTGTTACCTAAAACATAACTACTACTTTTTTTCCTTAAAATTATGCTTACTTCTTTAAGGCTGAAAAAGATTCCAAAGAGGAGATTCTCAAAGCTTTCAAACTGTTTGATGACGACGAAACTGGCAAAATCTCTTTCAAAAACCTCAAACGTGTCGCCAAAGAACTGGGGGAAAATCTCACAGATGAAGAGCTGCAGGTTTGTACCTGGTATATGAAACCACATCATATGCAAACACTCGCTGTCTGCCTTTGTGTGTAGTGAACGTAGAAAGGTCCAGATTACGCTGTGCCCGTTGAGTAGGAAGGCAGTCACAGAATGTTCATGTATTACTTGGTTTCATATTTACATTCGTTTAAAACCTATGTAAATAGTCACAGTCTAATTTTCTTTCTGTCTGGAGAGCTGAGCCATCTCTCTGACTGGTCTGCTAAGCACTGGAGCGAGAACAAGGAACGGGAATCTCTCTGTGGGGGAAGGAAGCCCTCTCAGGGTCAGTTTTTAGGTGAAGGCAGCAGTCTCTCGGTTTTAGGTGCTGTCCTCTAGCGTCCTGTGGGATCTTTACACTTGAACTGTTAGGAAAATCTGCCCCCTCTCTCCGGACAGAAATGGAAGAACTTCTGTCAATTTGTGATGGGGAAATGGATTCTGAGGCCAAAGATGGGTCAAGCATACATGGCTGTCGAAGTTGTGTCGGTATAATTGCAGTCTTATGGAGCTACGGTGATGTAAAAGGAACAGCTCTGCTCCAAGCACTTTGTTTCTTCCAGCACAGTTCCTATAACACAACATTTTCTATACAGATTTTTGTATATGTATAAAATATATGTATAAAATATGTATGTATAAAAACATATTAGTGTCTAGTTTAGTAAATATTTTGTAGCATAGTAGGTCTGACGTTGAGCTAACTCCCCTTCAATACAATTTACTGAAAAGTGGTTCTAATTCTGAATTAATCTAATAATTCTAATCCTAGTCTAATCTGCATCTAATTTCTGAATACAAATATCTTTCAGGAAATGATCGATGAAGCAGATAGAGATGGGGATGGGGAAGTGAACGAGCAAGAATTCTTGCGGATCATGAAGAAGACCAGCCTTTACTGAAGCAGAATTTTATTTATTTTTGCACGTGTATATACGTTTGGTAGGTGCCTCACTTTTTTACAGTCTTTTCTTTTGAGACAGCAGAAAATACAGGTCAATTGTTTTTTTTTTTTTAAGTGGATGATCTTGTACTTGTGTTTGTGAACAGCTACCAACTGCTCACCTGTTTACATGTAGCAACATCGTTGCTTGTTTGTGCTTGTAAGATCATTTTTCGGTGACAGTATTCAGATCCTTCTCTGACTAAAAACCATGTGTCAAATGTGACGGTTTGGTGTAAACCTCTATTTCCCAGCAGCTGAAGTTTTTGGTTTAATGTCTTGGTTTGGGCGCAGCTATAGTGAACTCTTTGTATGATGTATTTGCAGGGATCAGCTTTTTATACTCTGTCGTAGGGTGATTATCCACTCCCCCTTTTTTAGTGTGTTCTTTAAACTGGAAAAAAAGTAAGTAAATAGACTGCTGCAATGTAACTTACTGCTATTGAGTTCACACGTTTGAAGAAATCTCTTTGCAAAAGAAGAGGAAAGTTACCAGTGCTGCTGATGAAAGCGTTGAATGTTTGCAGGAATATTCAGTGGCTGCAAATATAAGATTGTATTTAAAATAAACTGTCTTCTTTTAAGCCATCAGAGTTGTGTAAAGAAGTGTACAAAACCACAAACAAATCCGCTGGTACAGCGTGCCCTCTGGTCTGCTGACAAATAACCAAGCAATTCTTCCAGGTACTTGAAGAGTTTCAACTTTTAACTGTTAAGTCTTCAAAAGGGCCCTGGTTACTAAATGCTTCACTCCAGAGGCAGCAGCTGCAGCAGAGTCCGCCTTTGCAGCGGCGTCCGTCCGAGGCAAGCGCGTCGCTGAAGGACGGCTTTTGCGTGGTGTGGGAAGGAAACAAGCTCCCGTGGCCTTCTGCTGCTCCTGTT
>NW_009188877.1:0-11267 GCF_000690835.1 Fulmarus glacialis
ATTAATTGAAATAAATTTACAAATAAAAAAGAGGAATTACGCAGAAACTTTTGCCACCTTTGACCCATATTTACGGGGCACTTCTGGTTGATTGAAACTCCCCTGCTCCAGCTGTCCCAGTCCTACACATCCATAAGGCAAGCCTCAGCAGCCAGCGCTCTTGCTCACATAGAAGTCTTGCACAAGGTGTGGGCTGCATCACCTGGTGTGGCTGTAACACTCGTGTGGCTCTGCATGGGCCCTTGCTACTCGTGGCACAAGTCGCTGGTCATCTGTTAATACTGCTTGGGTCCGTGCGGGGCATATTTATCACCTCGCTGAAGCACACCTTGCTCTTTCCCGTCAGACATGCTTGTGCATGTGCCCACAGCGGGCAGCTCCGCCCAGGCACCTGCGAGGCGAGGAGCGGGATTTCAGCGCTAGCCCCTTTGGTGTGCGTCTGCCTGGGGCACCCACTGTTCCCTTTTATCGGGTGTAACTGTGCAGAAGAGAGCCTCTAGATCTCAGAGCATCATGTTTCTCCACCCTCGCTAAATTTCATAAATCTCTCCACTTCCAGCTGCAAATCTGCAAAACCTTTCAGCACGCTGGCTTTGCCATCTCTGTTAACACACAGTTACTAACTCCAGAGCAGCGCCAAGTCCTACAAGGCAGCCCTGTGGACTGCCCAGGTGGTGGGTACGTTGCCGAGCAGGCTGACTTTTCCTTCAGGTGACACAGAAAGGAAACAAGGCTGCTTGCCAGTGAGATAGAAGAAAGACCAACAAGAGTTCCCCAAAAAATCCAGCCAAACCTGCCAGGAATCTAGGGCTGTATTTTACATGTTAAGGATTGTAGAAGGAGTTTTTATTTTATTCTAATAATGCTTTTAATGATCTTTCCTTTGCTCTGCATTTAGTCTTTTGCTTGTCATTAGGAGAAAATTTCCAGTTTAAGAGTAAAAATTTAAAACCCCTAATCAGTCCAATCCTCATACTGAAAGTAGAGTTGCAATATATGATTTATTTGGATATATAGGGAGGGAAGATGTCATCTTGCTAAGTTTATTTCATACTTTATGTGCTGTAAATTTGGTCCAGTGCAAAGTTCAGCTTAGAGACCATAAGTGAAGTCCTGAATGTGGGTCACAATTTTCTTAATTCCCCACCGACCCCACCTGACAGAATACAGTCACGAAGATGCTCCGACAGAGCTTGGCACCTGGATCCTTGGGTTTCTCATTTGGTTTCACCTCTAGGAACAGAGCAGTTATGGCACGTGCTGGAGAAGCTGTTTAGATACTACTAGCAGTTTATCAAAACAGAGAACATTTCCGTTGCTGTCAGCTCTCAAAAATGTATGTGCCCATTTTGAAACTCTTTCCTTTACTGATATTCATAGCAGCAATAGAAACTATACTCATAAGATTTCCTTTCTTCCCTTGCGTAAACTTGTTCTAGCGTTGCCTGGACGACTCCCCATTGCGGCTCAGGCTGAAGTAGCGATGGGGACTATGTCCAGAAACGTAGCAGGGTCACAGCGCATGGCAATTGCCCATATCTGAAGTGCCTCATGGTGGCCCAAGCCACAGCAAAACCACCTTATTTGGGTGGGAGAGGGCAGGGAGCAAAGAAACTGGAGGAGACCCCCTCTGTTGCTTCCACTCCTTATCCCTGATCCCTTCTCCAAAGCAAGGACTAACCTGCAACGGGACTCCAGCAGGGACAGGCGGGCACGCCAGCGTGTCACTGGCTGTAAGACAGGGCCGGTGCACCTGCATACAGCCCCCCATGGGTTGGTGCCGTGTGTCCCCCCCCGAGGGCAGGGCTGGGCCTGGAAGGCTCTGCCACCTCTCCTCATGGGATGCACCCCCCCAGGATCATCTTCTCAGACTTTGCACGAGATGTTACAGGCTCTCACCCACGTATTTAAATAGCTTCTCCAGCATGTGCCATGTACAGTGGGGAGAAAAGGCAGACCTGGGGCTGTGTGGGTAAGCTGGGGTCACGTACAGTTTTTGTGGCAGAAGTATTGTAGTGAAGGATCTACGGCAGGCACCCCCGCGCTGCCTTTGCCTTCCCAGCTTATAAATCTCTATGCTTTCCCTGTCTCCTTTCTTCTGTATCTGGTTTCTACTTGCTATCAGAGCAATCCTCAAATTTGCTCCCACACATCTGATCTCGCTGCCTCCCACATTCACTCTGATTCCTTCATGCCACCCAGCTCCTCTCCCGACTTATCTCTTTGCTTCCTCCACCCACACAAACCCTGAGTCTTTCTCACCATCTCAGATGCTCGGCACATCCTCCCAGCTGTCATCCTTACCCTGCTTCTTTAAACCACTTCTCTCAACCCCGAATCCAGTATCATGGTGGCCATACGGTATCAGGTTTTGTGCCTGAACATCATCTTTATCAGTCATGCACAAACTAGAAAATAAAGTTGTTTCTTGTTATGGTCTTTGTTTTCTGTGCACACAGCACAGGAGGAGTTAAAGAAAGCAATACTCTGAGGGAAGGAGTATTATGCAGACATACTAAGGGCTTTTCAATTTTATGCAGCCTTGTGAAAATATGATGTAGAGCTCAAACTATAAATGCCCATTAAATACAGCATCGTGTGCTATTAACCCATACAAAAAAAAGTGATTCTGTTCTCTCTCTCTTTTTCTGTGTAGATATTAAGAAGAGCAGACAAGAATGGTAAGACCGGTCACGTGTCTCCCCCCTCCCTTTGGAAAAAAAAATCCGTCATTGATTCTGCATTTTAAGTCATGTTTTAAACATCCTAACAGGAAAACCAGCCATCCCTCACATCATTTTATTGTTGTGCACTGATCCTCCCTATGAGTTCTTTAAGGGCAGATCTTGTGTTTTCACAATTTGGCATGTGTTTTTGATTTGCTCTTTGGGTGCATGTGGGTGTTTTCTTAGTGACATTGTGCTCACAAGAAGGTTTGAAATCCTTGTTAGTAGCTCCATCTTATTACTTTTTAAAAACACCATAGGCTATATCTAGCAATCAGACTTGTTTCCTACATTTTGGAGTTATGTATTTATTTGGCATGTCAGTAGGCAGAATAAAGCCTTGAATTCAACTCACATATTTATAACACAAAAGTCATGAGTTTTTATTATGTTCTTAATCAAAAATTTTGCCCTCATGCTACTGACTGATTTTCCTTCCACATATATTTTTTCCCTTATTTAAATTCCGTAAGTTGGAGCATAGTGCTATAAGGCTTCACAAATGCTCCTATTTTGGCCGCAGCAGGGAAAGGTCCTTGCTGTAAGGATCACAAGGGTAACCACTGGAATTTTTTGCTGGTATACATAGTCATGGTCTTGAACCTGACTTTAACTCCTTTTCCCATCTCAGAATTGCTGCACAATTTTGGACAAGTTACATTACATTGTCATTTTTGTGCCACATACCCCAGCAGAGAAATGAAGCCCCTACTACTTCCCTGCGTCACACAGAGTGTGAGATTTGGTATGTTTGAGGCTATGAAGAGCTTCTGTAGCTCTGCAGTTACCATAATAGTATTTATATGTAACTCAGATAACCAAAGTTAGATCTTGCAGGATGAGAAGGAAATACAAGCTCTCAATTATTTAGCACTGTAATACCAAAGTACGGGAAGAAGGGAGATGCGACTTATTGCGGAAGCACGGGCCAGACTTCGGTCTTTTCCTGAAAGCGTTGAAGAGAGTCAAACCCACAGCTCAGACAGGTTTAACCCTGACAAGTAATTCCCACTCAACCCTCAGAAAATAGGTATTGTGCAGGTTCGATAAAGTGTACTCTCAGTATTTAAAGGCATAACAGGTACTATTGGGAAAATCAGAGAGAATCACTTTCAAGGAAGACCTGTTGGACAGCAAGCAGCTACCATATGGTTTGATGGTATAGCTGAGCCTGTCAAATAACTGTTTATTGTTGCTGAGAGGGCAATCCCACGCCCACAGCCCACCTCCAGCTGCATATTCCTGCCCCAGCTCGTGTGCAGCAACTGGCACTTCCCACTAAACCAAGGAAGCTCCTTCAGAGAGCTCAGGGACCACAAAACCCATCACTGTGAGGGTTTTTTGTTAGTGTGGTTTTTTTATCTCCCTCAGTCAGCTTGCCAGTGGCTTGGAAGGGCAGTGATGGTGCAAGCTGAATCCCAAGGTGAGGGCTGGGATGGGGAGGAGAAGGACCTTCCCCTTCAACCGTGCTTTTCCAGCTTAGCTATGTGCCAGCCACAGCCAAGCTCTGCTGGCATCCCCTGCAGACCTCCTCGCTGTGTTTGGAATAGATGTTTATGTGTCTGCCCTGAAGACTGATGAGAGTCAGAGCGCATGGTGCAGAGCGGTGGTTGTCATCCCCCTGGAGTCAAAAAAAGTCCCTGCAGCTTCATGTCCCTGCCCTGGACTTTGAGCTCATGCTCTGTCTTAGCCCTGGTGGATCCACAGCACTTCAGTGGTCAAGAAGACTTCCAGTCCTCAGTGGGGTTACCCCACAGTTTATTATTGATACTTTGCTATTAAAATAGGGGAAACAGCTCACATGATCAGTGACAAACTTGCTTGTTCCAGAACAATATGAAGCCACGTTGGCCCTAGAGACTTTGGTCACTGGAGTTCATACCTATGTACGGATCCTTTACAACATGTTATTGGGATAAAAGTGGCTAAGTTCAGCCACTTTAGTTCTATTAATTTAAGTCCATGAGCTTGAAATGGTTTCAGCTCTCATGTGCTTAATTGTGTTTGCTTAGCCATCAATTGCCCATGGGACCTCCACTTTGCTAATCTAGCACTGCACAGGCTCATGCCACATTAATAAGGAGGAGATTTGTTTTAAGGCTGGGATGTTAAGTACCTTCTCAGAAAGTGAACACTCATCTAACATGCTTACACTCTTGTCAACACAGGTTATTAGCTTTTGTTAATGACTAAGATACACTTTCAGTGTCACCTTTCTATGCTGCAGGAAACCAAGTATTGGCTTACTGTAACAAATACTACGTTACTGTCCATGACACGCTCCTGTTAATCCATACGCTTTTAATAGGACTCTCTCAGAGCTGCCGTATTCATTCTCTGTGAGATTAAAATACCCCCCAAAATTTTATCATCAAAAACCTTACTAGATACTTGCTTGACAGCAAGAAAAAAATACATCCAAAAATGTGGATCAAGCTGATAAATATGAGTATTATAGGAGACAGCGTTCTTACTATGAATTTAGGAGCTGTGGGACTTCAGGTCAGCCTTCCACAACAAGGAAAGACAACTATTCTTGCAATGACAATATAAAATAAGAGATCAAAAGAGCCAAGAAATCCTGCTAAATGATTTATCACAGCTGGGTTTAATTGAGAAACTCCTTTATCAGTCAGTCATTCCCCTATTTGAAAGAAGCCATACAAATGTTGTTTCTTTTGGGGTGGTGGCTTCTTTCTTTTCCAGCCCAGGTACATATATCATTCTGTTACCCACCTGTTTCTGGAAATACCAGCTATGCACAGCTTCCACAAGAGGATCAGCTTCATAAACTCTATCTGTAGTTCTTATTTCATGGCTGAGCAGCTCCGCTCTGTATGGAGCAGATCCACACTCCTCCCGTAACTGAAAAGGTCGTGTGATTTTCTTAGAGGGAGAACAAAGCATAGGGAAGGAATATCATATTTCTAAGAAATACATGGTTCATAATATTGACAAAAGCAACAGAAAAGAAAACCCTGAGGGGAAAAAAGCAATTTCGTAAAGGTGAGATGTTGCACATTGACCTTTTTGGAAAGGAGAAGTTTCAGGTTTGCATGTCAAAATGAAGTTTTGGTCAGGTTTACTTTACAAAAATCCATACATTCAAAGGAAAGCTAATTTGGAAAAATTCCAGCTAAAAGGAAAGTTCTTCATTTATTTCATTCCTTTTGCTATTTAAAACAAAATCAAGCTCTTTAAATTCCTCTCAAAAAGTAAAATCTTGTCCCTAGCCAGCAGGGACAGGAAATATGGAAAACTGGAACTGCCAAATGCAGTCTTTCCTAATCCAGATAATTTTTTACCTCCCTCATCTCACAGACAACAGTGGTTGCCCCACACACATGTGCTGCAGCACCTATATGTGCTTATCCTCCTGCTTGGCTGCATCATGTGTTTCTCTTATCTTCTGATATGCTAAGAGGGACGTGGGGCACCCCATTAGCCTTGCAGTGATTTGCAATCAAGTGAAACTATATAAGTTGTTGGTAAAGGTCACCCTGGGGCCTCTCCTGACCATGCAGCTTTGACGTGTGCCCTATTAGTATAGCGTCATGCTATAATTCCCTCCTGTTAGCACAGGAATGGAAATTCAAATATAGACTATGTTGCAGAAATCCAATCACAAACAGTCTGACTGTCAAAATGGAGAAGCAACTCTGGATCTTGCAAGGGTAACAGTCTTCTTTCAGCTGAGGGAAGGTGCTTCAACACTGATGGTTCAACACTGACCAGAGTCAGGGAGTACCACAAAATAACTGCAGAGCCGTGCTCTGCCTTTGCTTGCATCATGGTGGGGGTCATTTCTCTTCCCATCCTCCTGTGAGAGAAGAGGACTGTTCTTCCCTTTCTACTTTATCATCTCCAGCTTTTTCTTGAGGGGAGCCTGGCTGCTGCAGGTCTATTCTCTTCTGAAGGTGGAAACGAATGACTCTGAGCCCAGTGGAATGCTTGCCTGGCTGTGGGCTGCTGAGCGCATGTGCCAGCACAATAACCACACTTTAAGGCATGAGCTTCCTCTCCTGCTCTGGGAACATGGCATGCCCTGGCATTTGAAACTCCCCTTAGCACTTTTCAGTGTGGAAATAGCCATCCAGTTAAACCTGGAGGGAGGAGAGAATGACCCTCAGCCATGTCCTCCTGAAGGAGGACCTCTCAGCTATCTCTCTCGCCTCTACAAGTTTAGAACTAGTATTTGATTATGGTCTTGTTCCAAACTTACAGCTTCTGCCCCCAAACCCTCAAATCAGCTCCAAGCAGGAGTTAACGAAAAAGGGCAGCTCTAATATGACAGGCTTAGAAAAGATAGTCTGTATATAGATGCTGTCATTGATTTGCAAATACAAATCAGTTGTTACGAAAAAGCACTGAGTATAAGCTGTATCTCAAACATCCTTAGAGCTCCTAAGAGGAAGATACTTGAAAACACTGTAGGTAATATCTGCTATAGAAGCAGAGACTTTCCAAAAAAAACCAACCTTAACTGTATGGAGCACAATAAACATTATGCTGCAGGCAGTCAGGAATGACTGTGACCAAATGAGGGAGGATCAAAAAATTGGCTAAACAAAGCAAGCCTAAAGCTCCAGAGATGGCCAAACCTGAGTATCAAACACCCAGAACAGGCCAACAACAAAATATTATTAATGCCAGAACCAGCGCATTTATGTTTGGTTTCATTTTTTCTCTGACATTTTAAACAAGCACTCACTGAAAGCTTCCCCGCCCCCCCCCAAAAAAAAAAATGTGGCGTTTACAATTTCATTGAACTAGAATCTGTAAAATGAAAAATACAGTCAGATGAGACTAATCTTCTCATTCTGTCATATTCATGTCATTCTGTCTCATTCATTCAGCCCCCCCAATGTCCGTGATACAGAGCAGGGACATCACACTTTTAAATGTAGAATTCTAGAACTGTACAGCATGATAATACTAACAGTATCTTCTCACCTGCCTTTAGCATAAGAAATTATATAGGAGAAGTCCCCCAGTGCCCTCTGTAAAACACACAGCACTCCAGCAGTAGCAAAATTGTTGTTGATTGCAGTGGCCTGGGGATTTTAGACCAGCTCTAAAACCATGCGAATGTTAGCCCGACAAAAAAATGCAGGTCATAAATAAAGGACTCTTTAAAATAAGGCAACAGAGCACAGCAGTAGCATCCTATAGCTTCTACTGGTGTCAGTGACCAAAGGGGCTGATTCACAGAGCGTACACATTTGAGTCACCTGACAAGTTTTCCACAGAATAACCAAAAAGCCACCAAGCTGCACCTGTACGATGATCAAGAGGAAATCTCGCCACGCTCACTCTAGAGTCAGTTTTGCAGAGATCAAAATAGGTGTTTTCATATTCATTATTTATTGACAGTGCCATTGCAGGACAAACACTGACTTTGCACGTGAGTCTTCTACCAGCGAGTCTGCTCATGTGTCTCCAGGTGAGCTCTGGCAGGGTGATAGCTGCCTCACTACAGCAGTCCTCAGACGGTGACTTCTCAGTGGCTCTAGCTTGTAGCCCAGAGTGCTAATTTAAGCCATCCTAGAAGACTGAGTGAATATGCCTGGGAGAGGCAGGGGAAGGCACCTCAGGAAGGGGATTTCTTGAATCACCCTAATGTGAACCATCAGAGTTGTTCTGGAGGCTCTCTGAAGATTGCCGCTTATGGGATTAAACTTCTTTTCAAGAAAAGTTTTAGAGTTACACCAAAGCAAGGCATGCCAAGTCCCTGATTTCAGCATTTTTTCCTTGGCCGGTGTCTCCTAATCTGGGTCCACAATGTCTTAGTATCTCATGAAGTCTTGAGCTAGCCCACAGGCTGCCCCAGCAGTGCTGCGCGGTGGCAGCTGCAGCAGCGCATGGGCTCTCCCCTCCATACATGTGCATTGGCCAGATATGTCACAGCAGGACAGGGTGACCCAGCCCTTGTGTGCCCTTCCTTGAGAAAAACAGCTATGTGCAGGAATCCCTTGGGGAAGCTCTATGTGCCATGATACCCAGAAGGGCCAGGTCTTATCATAGTGACCGCGTTTGAGTGATGTGAAAATACGTTTACTGGATGACTTTACAGAACATATATTCTGAATGGGAGCCAAAGCACAGAAACTCTCTGAAGTGCAGTATTGCTGATTTGAGCTCCCAAATTATTCAATCAGTACTGGTAAAATGGATTTGTAAGCCAAAACCCTTGTACCACAGCCTCCAGGGACTCTCGCCACACTGCTGTTTGCTTCCTGACCGTCTGGATCCACTGCAGACGCCAGCCTGGCTCCTGTTTCAGAGCCCAGGCTCTGCCTGGGCTGGGTTTCCCCATCCCACCTCTGTGGGTCCTTCAGGTGCTGCAGGGCTGGACTCTGTGCTCCAGATTCCAAATGTTACTATTTCTATAAAGACAAAATTCCTACTTTTAAACCTAAAACCTTTCCCTGTTAGCCTAGTCCCCTTGGGACCACTCGGTTACATGTGCTAAGCTTTTCCAGCATAACAGCTGGAATAATGGCTCAAAATCATTATTTCTGGTTATATCAACACTCAATACAGATCAGAGTCTATGAAAGCTTACTGCTCTTTAAAGCTTTAGCCTATGTCTGTACTTTTTCTTATGCAACCCCTTATGCCTGGGACCTAGGGGATATTATCAGCATACTCTTTGGCACACTGAAATTTATTATTTTGGCAGCTCTTCCTTAGTCTGATTCCAGCCTGTGTGCTGTGTGCCAATAAATTGGGTTTTTTCCAACTTTTTGCATCTGGTTCAGTCCATCCATGCCTGTTGTCATGTGTCCCCCCCCTACTACCTCGTTTTCTCTGTGTATAGGGCAATATCTTTTAGCACTCAAGTGCTCTGATCCAAACCTTTTACAGCAGGTATGGACTATCAATTCCTTCCAAAAAGGCAAGTCACACAGCAGGTCCCCGGCAGCAGGTGAGATGGGAGGAGGACCCACGTTTACGCTGCCTTCCCACTGCATTTGCTTCAGCCGTGCAGGGGACAGTGGCCCGAGTGAGGCACTTTAAGGCTTTAAGTCCTTCAAGGGCAGCCAGATTTCAAAAAGCCGTAAAGGGCTGTCACAACTCCCACGGGGATTTAGGAAATCGGCTCCCGTTGAGGATTGCGAGGGCCTGGATGGGGTGGTGTTTTTGGCCCTTGCCTTTCCCACAGCAGAAGTGACTGCTTCATTTTGACCACTGTCATTTCCTAGTCCCTGTTGTACCTTCCTGGGAAATAAATACTTTCTGCCACAGGGGATTTTTCTATTTATTGGTTTCACTTGTTGTTATCTCTTCTCCCTTTGCTAATTTTTGCCCTACAAGGGCAGAGGACTGTGCTCATAGAGCCCCAGCAGTGTGCACATTGCCAGCCTGGAGGCAGGCTGGGCACCGTCTGGCTGGGCCGGGACACTGCCATGGGCTCTGCTTTCTAAATCCCATCCTGCCAAGGTGAAGCCCAGGATGAGCTTTAGCCCAGTGGGGTTTTTCCCTCCGAGTGCCATAAGCTCTTCCATGTGGCTCTTCCAATTGCCATAAGCCCTAGGGCTGCCATTCAGCCATACAAGCTCCATCTGATGTGGCTCCTACTATGGAAAGACTGCTTTGGTGGTCCTCCGTGGAGCTCACAGGCATGTTTAACTGCTAGGAAAGGCTCACAGTCCTAACAAGAAGCCCAAAATAGGTGGGAGTGGAAGCTGTTTTGCTGCCCTCCAGCATTTGCTGGCATCTCTGCAAGACATCCTGCTCCTCTACATCACCGTAACTTCCTTCACTGCCTGTAGACTCACAATTTGCCATTGTCTTTGGGCACATAGACTCCAAATATGTACATGCCCTTGTTCATTATTTGCTTGATATCTTTTCACTCACTGAAGTCATCTTTCATCTCAAAAAGAGAGTATGTGTGTGGCTTTCCTTTGTCAGATATGCTGTTGTCTGTTGAAGTCATAAGCTATCCAAAAATGTGTCCTGGAGATTACTAGTGTTTCTGGAGCAGACTGGCTAGGGGATATCACTTGGGCCTATTTTACACATAAAAACATCTATTCAATAGAGAGGTGAATTTTACTGAAAGAAATGTAAGAATGCAATTGTAACCCGAAGGAAGGCTCCCCTAAAACACCATGTAAATATATTTCTAAACTTGTAAGTGCTACATGGGGAGATTCATTTTATTGTTTATATTTTTGTCTGCCAGTCAGGGGTGTTTTGGCTCCAAGGAGAACAGGCAACTGTGCCTTTTTTTGAAGAAACCCTGCTTTTGAAAGACGTCAGAGAAGACACACAAAAGGAAGCAAGGCTTGCAAAACAGCTTCTTTGAGATAACGTTGCCAAGGCAAACGCTGCTGAGGGTTGATTTGTCTGAGGGATGCACGGCTTCAGAGAAGTTTGTCTTTCATGAGTCATCCATCCCCTGTCGCTTTGCCAGTGGCAAGGATTGAAGCACCTCTAATAGAGATTTCTGCTCAGCTGCTCTGAAGCATTTAAACCAGACAGCATTTATCTGGGCGCTCTGAGGGCGCTGGGTAAAAAACTGGCTGGACGGCC
>NW_009188878.1:0-1061 GCF_000690835.1 Fulmarus glacialis
GAAGTCTCCCCGTCAGCGCCCGCCTGAAGCCGAGCGCCTTCGTGTTCCCGCCGTGAGCGGCCCGTCCCCCGCGGGAGTGTGAGGGGGGTCTGACAGGGCCTTCCTCTGCTGCCGAGCCTGCCCGCCGCCCTGTCGCGTGGAGGCAGCGGTAGTCAGGTACCAGCAGGGATGTAAGCGTAAAATTCTGGAGCCCCACGCAGACTGCCCTGCTTGTACGTGTTTTAAAACAGCCTTTATCAGTCTTTTGTCAAAAGTGACATTTGGCATTTCTACGAGACAGCAGGAGGAAAACTCGTGTAGTGAGCAGGCACTGCTTATTCGGAGGCACCTGACAAATCTTTCAGTTGTTGCTAACAAGGAGCAGAAATTGTTTTCAACATCAGTTTAAGGAATTGACTTAGTGAGGAAGATCGCTTGCTCCATTTGCCTGCGGAGCTGTTGCCCTTGGCACCCGCGTCCCTGGTAGCACACAGAAACGCAGCGGAGGCCCTGGTTTTCCAAAGTCCTTTGGCAGAGAGGTGTGTGTAGGAGCAAGGGAGTACTTGCAGGATCTGGTGAATACAATGTTTTCTTCCCTGATCTCTATTGTAGTTGAATACCAGTATTAAAAACTGCTTACCTGTGGAATGAAACGGAAATAAATGTTTCCCATTTTTTTCTTAAATGACAAAGTGCTGTACTATAAATAAGATAGCATTATAGCATTGTAGCTATTACAAAGTTTCCCCTAGCGAGTTTGCTTTTCAAATACATGGCGAGACTTGATAGCAACCAGTGGGCCACGAGCTTCTTGCCGAGCGGCCGTTGCGAGATGCTGTAGTCACTGGCTTTGAGAGGGCCTGAACGGTGTGTGTGTTTCACTGTGGGTTTTGTGCACGTCACCATTATGAGCTGAAATACTACGTCGTTGGTTCCTACAGGCACATCTTTCGTAGATGCTGGTTGCTGGATACTCGCAAGAGAAAAGCCCAGTGGCGCAGAAATGGCAAAATACTCGCTTCCCTCCATTCACAGAGCAGCATGAGCAGCAGTTCAGTGCCATGGCACGCTTAGCCCCTTTC
>NW_009188879.1:0-772 GCF_000690835.1 Fulmarus glacialis
TGCGTGACACAGAACCAAAAAGGAACTTTTCAAGTTTAAATTTTAAATTGATTTTTTACTTTAAATTTTTAAATCTAAGGTGCTGGAAAAGAGGTGGGAAAAAGGGATTTTTGCCAGATAAAGCAAAAAATACTAACCGAAAAACCAACAAAAAAACAGACCAAAATTTGAATTACTGGAGCAAAAGAACCCAAAATGGTTTTTCTAAATTTTAATTTCTAAATTTAAGTTTTTAATTTAAATTTTCAAATCTAAGCTGCTAGAGAAAAAAAGGGGGAAAAGGGATTTTCACTGAATAAAACAAAAAATAATGATTAGCCAAAAAAACCACCAAAATCAGCCAAAAATTTGAGTTATTGGCAGAAAAAGAGCCAAAAGGAGTTTTTTTAAGTTAAATTTTTCAATTTTTTTTTTAAATTTAAATTTTCAAATTCAAGCTGCTGGGGAAAAAAGCGAAAAAAAGGGATTTTCATCAAATAAAACAGAAATAATGATTAGCCAAAAAAACCCCACAAAAACTAACCAAAAATTTGAATTACTGGGGGGGAAAGAGCCAAAAAAAGGGTTTTTTTAAAATTTTATTTGTTAAACTCATTTAATTTTAACTTCCAAATTTAACCAGCTGGAAAAATATGAGAAAAAAAGGACTTTCATCAAACAAAACCAAAAACAATGATTAGCCAAAACAACCACCAGAAAACAGCCAAAAAATTGAATTATTGGATGAAAAAGACCCAGAAAAAGGGGTTTTTTTGAATTTTAATTTTTAAAT
>NW_009188880.1:0-11785 GCF_000690835.1 Fulmarus glacialis
GGGCGGGACGGGCGGGACCCCCCTCCCGCGCCTGCCCGGCACCGGCCCCTGGCCTCTGTGCAACCGGGTCCCCCCCCCGGAGCAGGTTGTGGAGGTCCCTGGGGCCATGCATTGCTCCCCGGGGATGATACTCTGCCTCGCCGCCCGGCTTTTGCATCTGCAGGCGAGGGAGCAGCTGCTGGAGTTACCTACGCTCGGTGTTAATGCTTCCAATTTCCAGCCCTGCAACTGGTTTCTGTCTGAATTGGGATGGCTTTTCACGGGTCAGTTTAAAGGTGTCTTCCACCTCTCCTGCCTAGGGGTACCACAGTCCTCTTAGACCCTCAGCGCCCACCGAGACCTCTCAGTCCCCGCTAATCTCTGGGTTAAACGCACAAAATGTGTCTGCATCCGTGCTTTGCCTGTGCAGAGCTCTGCTAAAGCCATCTGTTTGCAGCTAGCCCTTTACACCATTTGCAAGAAGGCTTTCCCTGTGCGGCATGCTGAGGAAGGGGAAGGAAGGGAACACCCCTCATTTTGGAGATGCCAAAGCCTCCATCCGCTCAGCCACCTGGAGATGGAGGCAGCAATGCACAGATCTGGTTTCTTGGTTCCCGTTTCTATGGGAGAAGCCCTGGACTGTGTCAGCATCCCCTCAGCAGACTGAGTTTAGCTGCAAATTGTTTCAAGAAATGTATGCAAATAAGAAAACTTTGATCTCCAGCTGCCTGGACTGGTGTGCAGGGAGTGGGTAAGGCTTCCTGACATCCCAGACTGTATTACTGTTTTAGTTGTCTGTGATCAGTCGTCCATGTTTTATTTTATGGGAACCATACTGAGGATGTAAATACTGGGTACAGTAAGCAGATGTGAGAAGAAAGAGCCTGGTCGTGGCTGTGCTTGGAAGGTGCTGCTGTGCTTAGCTAGTGGGCTGTTAGGTAGATGTCCCTGCACTGGAGCAGTGTGTTTGGTGCATCCCCGAGGCCTTACTTGTAAGAGGGGAGGGGGAAGGCGGGAAGAAGCAAAAGGGAAGAAGCGAGGAGCTGGTGTTCACACAGCTCAGACTTTGCACTGTGGAATTTACCCTTCTGCTATTCTGGCTGTGCCCCGGGAATGCAGAGCAGATCCTACTTTCTTGCCCTGCTCTGATCCAGACAGCTGGGTCCCAGCAAGAAAAGCTTTCCTGCCTTTGTCGCTCTTTTCTTTAGTGTCTTTTCTTTGAATGCTGGTGTCTCTGGGAGCTCGGTGCCTTCCAGCCCATGGCAGTGGAGCCTGTTGGTGCCCTGGGGAAGCGGGAAGAGGCGTGGGAGCAGCCTGTGAGGCAGTGACAGGCAGTTTGGCTCTTCTTAATAAAGGGAGACTTCTGAAAGGGGTGTCCTGGGAAACACGGTCCTTGCAGGGATGGGACCGCATGTGAGAACTGCTGGCTCCTGCCAAGGCGCTTAACACAAAAGAAAGTGCATGGTGTGTTTGGGATTACAAACATTTCCCAGCCGAGCAAGTAGATGTTCAGCAGCAGGAAAATGGCCCATTGGGTGTTTTGGAGGCTTGTGTGCTCACCTTCTGCAGAGGGCCCTATGTGCAGCCTGCAGAAGTCCTTTTTGCTAGCGCTCCTGTGCTGCGAGCTCTTTCAGCCACTGTCTGTCCGTGCAGCCCTCATCCCTACCTCAGTTTGCAGCTTGCTGAGTGTACAGAGGCTGCGGGCAGATGAGGACAGGGCTCCCACCCCAGCCCCAGAGCGCCGACAGCCTGACATCTCTCAGTGCAGGCGCCGTCTGCTTGCTTTCCTGCAGCTCCTGCCAGACTGAGCCAAATTTGGCGTTCAAGGATCTCGCGATGGCTGCAGGAGCTCAGTGGAAGCCTTCATGATCAGAAGGTCCCGCTGGTCACTGATGTTGCTGATACAGCATGCCCACGCGTGGCTCTTCTTGCTTGGCACCTACCTGCCTCAATACCTTCCAGTCCTAGCAAGCGGCAGAGCTGTGATGGGTTTTCCAAGTCCTTCTGGCCACAAGCGTTAGCTCTTCTTCCATTCCCCTGAGGCTTTCCAGCAAGGAGGGACCTTGTGAATGCCTTGGCAAGCCAAGTGGCATCATGACATGAGTCTTGACAGGAACCACCAACCGGGGCTAACCTCTCTCAGCAGTCCCCTTCCCAGAGGGTGTTCGGTGAAAAGAGACTGTGCAAGAGGGAGGAAGGGAACAGTGGGTCCGATTCTGCTCTGTTGCGAGCAGTAAGGAGGTGGAATAACTCTTTCAGTCCATGGGCCACTTGGGTGTGAAACTGCTGTAAGGCACTTTGGACTGAGGGGAGGTGAGGGAGGAGCTCTCTGATGAGAGCTAAGGGGAAAGGGGGGGAAGTGAGGAAGAAACTGAATTTAAATGGATTAAGCCTGTCT
The DNA here is from genome assembly GCF_000690835.1 of Fulmarus glacialis. Lineage (NCBI taxonomy): Eukaryota > Metazoa > Chordata > Aves > Procellariiformes > Procellariidae > Fulmarus > Fulmarus glacialis. The sequence goes on from NW_009188880.1 coordinate 2,378, forward strand.
GTCCAAAGTCCTTTGTTTCCTCCCACCTCCCTGGTGTGACTTTCACAGCTGTATTCTGTGTGGCTGGGGACCTGGTTTTAGGTTCCCTGCAAAGTCAGCATGGAGCTTTACACCTCCTGGGCATTTCCCTGAGCAGCTGGAGGAGGATCCAGGAGCCAAATCTCCAGGACAGAGAAACGCCTTTGATTTCTCTTCTCTAACGTCTTTCCTGTCCTCTCTGTAGGTGATGGCCTTGTGAATTGGTGTCTTCAGCATCACTGCTCACTGAGTGACAAACGGGGATGCATCCCCATCAGGCACATCTCTGTTCTCACCCTCTCGCTTTTGGGATTCCCTTTTTCTTTGGCCCCTGGCATCTTGTTTTCTCCTGGACAGCCAAAGTGGGTGTTTGTATGGGTGGTGGTAGGTACAAACAAGGCTGGGGGTCATGCACAATGAATTGCCCTTGTAAACACCAGGGATCAGGAGTATTTCTTGAACAGGCCTTAAATTACTTGCTTCTCCTCCTCAGCTGGCAGCCCAAAGCATGGGCATGGGGAGAGGGCAAGAAGAGGATGTAGAGTTAGGGCAAATTTGGCCTTTGGGCCTGCACTCACAAGTGGAAAGATAAAGTAATATGTCAAGTAAAGTAGTATGTAAAAATATCTGTTGGTCAGCAAAATGCTTTGCTTCAAAGCTCTTTTTAGCTTTTCAAAATCTTTTAAATGAAAATGGCTGGAATTGTGCAGGCTGTCCTGGATCCAAACAGCGCACCTTGAAAATGCCAAAGTAAAATGTTTTGATTTTTTTCCAGACTTCAGCTTAACTAGGGCAATGTAACAGTCTGAGTATGAATTTCCAGAAAGTTTTGCTTGATCCACTACTACTTATTTTGCATTTATTTAGTTTTGCCTTTTAAAAAAACCCTTCCTTGACTTTAATTCTGGGTTGAACCCAGCGGTGCAGAGCCTGCTGAGGTTGGGATCTGCGTGGTGCACTGCCCTCACGAAACCAAGGGGCAGGCGTGGAGCAGAGCCCCTGGGCTGAGTGCACGACTACGCGCAGGGCTGCTGGGCTGGCACCGCTGCCTCCTCCAACCTGGGAACAAGCGAGATGGTGGCAGGACTGTCCTGCCCCTCACCTTGCAGAGGAGCACTGCACCTGCGCAGGGGTCCAGTCCAGGGGTGGGGGAGCAGCTAAGGCAGCCACAGCCCCGTCCCCCATGTAGCTCGCACTGCAGCTCACGTGGTGCCCGAGCAGCTGCGGGGTCGTGCGGCTCTTCCTCCCCCTTCTCCCCCTGCAGCCCTGGTGCAGCTGCAGCCAGCCCTGGGATTCGGCCCCCGGGAAGCAACTCCCTGCTGGGCCGTGGTCTCGGCAGGGCAGGGGCAGGCTGCAGCCCCGGGAGAGGTACACCACAGTGTTTGTTGTCTAATCATCTCCTGCCCCCGTGCCAGGAGCCGAGCGCACACAAACAGTGCCGGGCTCTGGTGAGAAGCACTGACTGCAAGATAAGCCAGGCAAGGAAAACACATCCATCTTCGTGTCTCTTGGCCTGAGATGGAGTTTCATCTGCTGGCATTTTCCTGGCGTAGGCTCAGGGCACACCACAATTCACCTGAGGAGCCAGACACCGGGGAGCCAGCTCCCATTCCTGGCGAGAGGTGTCAGCCCCAACTGGTGCAGATCGCGACGGCTGTGAGGAGCTGGTGGTTGAGGCCCTGTTGGTGCATGGGGAAGGGTGCTGACCCCAGGCTGAGCCCCTGCGGCAGCCTGGACCCAGCTGCACATCGCCAACAGTTGTTCATCACCTTGAGACTCCCTGCCCAGAGTCCCTGTGCCTGGCCTTGCACCCAGCACCCAGCAGAGCCCAGTTTAAAAGCTTCCAGCCAGCAGCCTGGACAGAGCAGAAATAACTGGTCTCTGGAGATACAGAGCTGGAGTGCGAGAGCAGAGCAGAGACTCGACTCCAGCCTGCGGCTTTTAAGGCTGCTAGTGCCGTCTTGCAGCGCTGCCGACCTGCCAGCTCTCCGCAAATGAAACGTCCTGGTGAAACGCCCCCCACCCTTGGCTCCCTCTGATCCCCTCCGAAGCTGAGCCGAGACTGGAATGTCTCCTGGGATGTGATTCCCTCTAGCCTAAGGGGGACTGCGTTAATAAAACCCAGTGTGAGACGATGGGGGAGGAGGCAGGCAGGGCTGGTGAGATGAGGCTTTTACAAACAAGTCACGGGTCTGCTGGAAATGTCCCGTCCTGTCCTCTCTCCCTCCCCCTGTCCCCGAAGCCAAACTGTGGAATTCAGGGTGTGGGTCGAGGCTTTTCTTCACGCACGTTTCTGCTCAGAGCAGCCAAGCCCCTCACCTCCCTCCTTCTCCCCCCTCCTCAGCACCTCCCTGGAACAGGTACCACTGCCCCAGCCCCTCTCGGCTCAGCCTCGCTGCTGCTGGGACTCTCCTGCCCCTCCGCATTGCTCAGGCATCATCCCAGGGTGTGCTTTTCACGAGATGAGTGGAAGCTGTCCATCCCCGGGATGTGCAGGCCAAAGTAGCAAGGAGAGAGTACTCCCCGCATCTCGGTAGGACCGGGGGGCGGCTGGGCTCATGGCAGGGAAGCAGCTGTGCTGGTTGGTGCTGGGTGAGCAGAAATAGGCATCCCCAGGGCATCTGCCCAGCATCAGGGCAGTGCTGTGGGCTTTGACTGAATGAAGCCATGTGAAAGCAGTGAGGATGTGAGCCAGGAGGGGAGAATGACAAGAGAGCAAATAAACTCAGTCCAAAAAAAATAACCAGGAAGAGGGATCATGGAGGTGTGGGTTTTGGTTGGTGAGAGTGCTCTCTTGGCTCCCACTGGAATGCAAAGTGGCTCTCACAGCTGTTAGTTTACGCAGCAGTGATGCAGTGCCCTGCAATTCGGAGCCCATGCTACCCTAGATGCTGTGGGGAAGGTTGTGTCTGTGACTAACAAATGTCACTGCAATGAATTGGCTGCCAGACTGTGGCAGAGTTCAGTTCCGAAGACGTTTTTCCCTTTCTCTTGGACAGCAACTGCTGAACTCTGAGACTGCATTATCACAAACTCAGTGTAGAAGCCTCAGATCCAGGGAAGCACCCAGAGACCAAACTGAAGACTCCGAAGAACAGTCTAAAAGGAGCACCACGAGAGCTGGCACACGGCTGGGAATGAATCCAGCATGGCATATACACAGTGCCCAGCCTTTGCAGAGAGCTGTGGTGTTTACTCAGGCCACAGATTTTGCAAAGGCCAGACAAAAAGCGTGCACTGTTTCTGCGGAGGAACCTGTGGATGGTCTCTGCATTGAGCTCAGCACTCTATGGTGGAGGTTGCAGCTGAAAGAAGAGCATTTCGGCAGAAATCTTGACAAACCAGAGTGCGTGACCGGGCTTCCGTGCGCATTTGCAGGGGAAGCAAGAAGAAGAGGAGATACCACTGGCTGCTTCTACAGAGGAAAGAAAAGATGGGCTCCAGTGGTTAGTTTCCTGCTAAGAAGAGATGTTGGAAGCTGATGGCTGGACAGCCTCAGTAGGGCGGGGAGAGCAATATGGTGATTAAAACTCATGAGGTGTTTTGGAGAGCTGAGACAGATGACCCCGTGTCACAGGTGGCCGTGAACTCTTTGTGTAAAGGCTGCAGATCACACAAGATCTCTCTGGCTGCCGTATGGGCTATGTGCCGTATGGGCTATATGCCGTCTTTGCTTGGGAAGGGGGAGATGGCGGGGGAGAGGTAGTTACTCTAATAATCCAGTTCAAAGCAGTAGCTGTTCATGGGTTGGTGCTAACAGCCTCCTAAAAGGTCACAGGTGCCTCTGCCTTACACACAGACCCCATTCTTGCTTCTGTATTTGCTCACATGTTATTTCACTACAGATGCCTCCGAGTCATCAGCGCCCGCCCCTGCCGGAGCTGTGCTTGGGGAACCACCAAGCGCAGCTCTCTGGAGATGTTTGCTGTGTGTCTGCAACAGAGAGGGGGGAAACCAGACCAGCCAGCGAGCAGCTGGTGGGGACGGCGTGGAGGGAAACAGCCTCTGGGTAGACATTTGGGTGAAGAGGAAATGCCAAGCCCCAAGCCCATTGACTGGGACAGGCAGGTAAAGCAGGGAGCCTGTAAAGGTGTGAGATCCGTCCAGGGCCCGCTCAGCACTGTGATCTCCTGCAAGGAGCTCACTGCTTGGGACTCCCTAAAACCGCCTGGCAGATCCCAGCCAGAGGAGAGGCAGCGGAAGGTACTGTCTCATTGCTCAGATCCTCCTGAGCAAAACAAACCTGTGCTGGCTTTTTAGCTGCACTGCTTATGGGGTGCTCTGCAGCCGTGAAGGAAACAAAACAAAATCTCCAGGCTCAGGTTTGCCATCTTATCCTGTATTTAGCAGGTGAATTCACAGAGCTTATAGTAATTGTCGTCCTCATGATCTGAGAATACACTGGAGGTGTTTTGGAAGAGATAATTTCTTGACTAGGGCTGACTTTTGGGACACAAAAGCTCTTCTTTAAGTTACAACTAATGGCATCAGCCCTCAGCCGAGATCAGAACACGCCTCCGCGTGCGCAAGCCCTGCCTCTGGATCTGTGGATACAAAGGAGATCGAGCTTCTGAGATGCAGCTGCCACTGGGGAAGAGGAGATCTGGGCAACTTCTCTTTCTACCACCTCCTCTTTCCCCGCCAGGAGATGAGGGCATCCACATTCCCCCGCCCGCAGGTCACCAGGGTGGGTTTCAGTGGAACAGGTAAATGCAGAGATGTACCGACAGCTCCCAGGACCCATGGGCATGGCTGAGAGAAGCCTCCTCTGATGGGCAAGAGCTCTCGGGAAACTGGGAGCAGAGTGGTCTAGCTCAGGTACGCTCCAGCAGTCAGGCCCTGGGGTTCAAATGGGAAACACTCATGATGTGAATGGATTCAGGTCCAGAAGAGCCTTCAGACCAAAAGTGGGCTAGCATGAATGAGTTAAAATCCTTTCGTTTGCTTTGTGAAATTTATTGAAAACTACATTGTTCATCTGCTGAAACTTCACAGCTGTTGAGATTGCCCTTAGGGCAAACCACATCCAAGAAATGGCATGTAGATCCTGGGAGCACAAGACTTGAAAGCTGAAACGGCACTCTGTACTGCTGCCTTCCCTTCCCTTCCCTTCCCTTGCAGTCACGTCTAGCCATCTGCAGCTCCTCCAGTTAGACACCGCGTTTTTTTCTTCTTCCCTTTTCTCATCTCTGACTCTTGCAGTACAGTCACTTCATTTCACAGCATTGTATTTTAGCTAAAAAGAGAGGAAGGATGCAGACAGCAAGAGGTCTGTGTGGGGAGGGTGTGCTCAAAGCCCGTGGCATCCAGCATGAGATAACGCTGTGTGCCATGGCGCAGTGACGATGCCATCGAATATCACCTACCTCTGATGCTACTGCTTTGTTATTCCTTGGGGGAACGGCGGTGAGGCAGGACTGTGGGAAACGTCCCCCTTTGCTCATGAAAAATCTGTGAATTCCTTTTAGTGGTAGCAACTTGCTTGAATTTTTTTTTTATTATTTGTCTGTTGCAACTTCTGCTTGCAAAAGACTTTATGGGATAAAAAAGTAGCACTTGCATATTTACATCTGAAAGCTCTGTATGGACTTGGGAGACTGAAATCAGCCACTCGGCACAAGCAAAATTAGGACCAGCCAGAGCTCAAAGAGGAAAATAAAAGCAGGACACAAGAAACCCACTGACTGCAGTCATAAATGATTCACGGAGTAATTTTGAGTAGCAAACACATTGGTAAGAACTGGAGGTTTTGTTTCTTTTTTTGGGGGGGATTGTCCACAAACAAAAATATTGGCTAATTCATCAGACGCTTTCTTCTGCTTTGAATAGTTTGCCCAGATCCCCGAGCAACCATCCCGTGCAATTTGCTGTTAACCTAAATAACTTAAATTCAGGTACACCCAGAGCACTGCCCAGATCTGCCCCTGCATGCAATAATTAGGGTTCTCCAAGCGCAAACCTGCAGCTCGGGAGGCAGTAGGCTCCATCGGCATCTCCAGATGGCTACCTGCTGGCGGTGGCCCGTGGCAGGGACGGGGCAGGGATGCGCCGCAGTGTGGCATGGCTGCGTGGAGAAGGCTTCTGTGGAAACATGCCGCTTGTGGGTGGCACTGTTCCCCTGAGCAAACGTCCTGTGAAACTGCAGCCTGGTAAAGACAGACCCGCTCTCTGTGGCCCGATGGAGGGGCAGAGACTCATAGGAGACCCAGGGAGGCCAGGTATTGCATTCCTTACCTGTGAAATAACCCCTTGCAATCCAAACGCTTGGGGAATTCCTAGATCGCTTTATAGCCACATTTCGGCTGTGACAGCGTGAGGATTTGAGTGAGGCAAACTCTGAAGGGGGAAGATTATTATCTGCTTTTACAGCAACGGGGAGAAAGCAGTTGGAAAAAACAGACCTGCTTTTTACAAACCTTGTCTTACCTGATCCTGCTGCTAACAGGAGGGAACTTAAAGGCTGGCCAGTGCACCGACTTATTCAGAAATGACTGTTTTTGAGTATATCTTTCCAGAACTATTCAGGAATTAGCTACTGTCTTTCAGATTTATATGTCCCTTAATCTAGAATTAACCTTCAAGTGTAGGCAAGCCCTAACGCTTGAACTATGTAAGGAGGGATCTTCTGGAGCAGGGGAAGAGAGAAAGGCAGAAACAAAGCTACTTGATTGAAACAAAGATCAAATTTAGGCTGAAAAATAGGGGAATTAAGAACTTTGGCCGGGGAAGCAGTGACAACTGTTGCGGGGACATTTAGAGGCAAACGGGGCCCTGCTGCACAAGCCCCCCAAGGGGAGGATGGCTCCTCGGCAGGGCTCTGCGCAGGGAGACCTTACACAGTACTTCCACCTCTGGTGCTGAGGACTCTCCAGCTGGGAGAGGGCTTGGAGTGGGTGGTATGTGTGCGGGTGGAGTTGTGTACACTCAGCCTTCTCAGTCAGCCACAATAAATTATCTCATTAGTAAACCCAGGGTAGCAGTGCTCCTCAGCACATACCCGGCCTCCCACAGCACAGAAAAACTTTGCATCTAATTAACCAAATCAAAGGGTCTCCCAGACGCAGCTTAAAGGGACGCTCTCAGCTTGAAACCCAGACGCCTTCAGCAAGTTGTTCTGTGTGTAGTGGAACTAATGAACCTCGATTTCCTATGGCTGGAGGTCCGGCATTCCCTACGCCCCCTGCAAGTCCGTCCTCTCCTCTCCCTGGCACATGCCCAGCTTCTTCCTACAGCCAGGGACAACCGAGGAGGGAAAAGAAGCCCGTGATGTGGTAGCCCCAGCCCCACAGGCTGATGGGCTTGACCGTGCTCACGTGCTTATGGCAGAGAACTGAGCTCTCACCCCGGGGGTTTCCCCACAGTGAGGGGCTCCCTGAGCTCACCCTTTTCCTCCCTCCTGCCTTTTTTTCTCATGTTTTTTAAGACCTCTGTTTCCCCACAAGTGCTCATGGCTTGGCGGGACAGGGCTGCATGGGGAAGGGAACCCCGCTCCCCCAGGACGCGTGGCTGAGAAAAGGAAAAAATGCAGGTGCTGCTGATGCAGGGGCTTTTCAGTTGCATTCTTCTGGTTTTACAACTGCTTGGCCCTCTCTTCTCTTTATTAATGGGCAAAAGACAAGCAAATGCTGAATGTAAAATGCTGCTGCTCCAGCTGTAAGCAGAACTGCACAGCTCCCGGGGCAGGCGAGCTCCTCGGTGCTGCGGGAGGAAGGATTTGGGGGTGTTACCCCTCAGAAGAGACCAAAGTCATGTTTGTTTGAGGCACAATCCCTTCCCTCAGAAGCGTAGGATCTGCAGCTCTCCCCCTGCCTGCCCAGCTCCTGCGCCAAGGGGGCGGCTTGCTTTACAAATGCTTTTCTCTTCCCCTCGTGCTGGAAATTTGATTCTACAAAAACACTTACACAGCAGCTAATTGCCAACCCTGCAGTGACTTAGCTCTCTAATTCCTGCCAGTCAATGAACCAGCCCAAAGAGCTGGTTTTCATAACTTGCTGAATGTACGAACACAGCCCTGGAGACATAACATCGCTGGGATTTTTTTTTTTCCTGGACAACTTCTGGATCCTTCTCAATTTTGGAAATTTCTTTCACTTCACAGGGCATAAGGAACATCCAAAGATGGAGCAGGCAACCAGGCCCATCCCAGGGAGACATCAAGCAGACATGGACCCACAGAGGCCCCGGAGACCAGCTGGGGTGCCAGGGAAGAGATGATTGTCAAGAAATTGGTTTGAAGGTAAAACTGGCGTCGTCCAGCCTGTCTGTTTGTGATTTGAGGGCTCATCATCATCTCTCCATGGATTCCTACTTCCCAACAATGTCCACGCCTTGCAAAGGTTTCCTTGATCTGCTGGTTTGTATCCAGAGGGCTGCTGCAAAAATTGTTGTGCTGGCCGATGGCTTAGACCACATCATTCCTCCCCATGCTCCTCCCTGGCACTCTCTTTTCTCTGCCCCAATTGTGGACTGTTCATCTTCCTTCTCCCAGCCCTTCATTATCCACCTCTCCTCCACCCATCATCTCCCATGCAACAGAGGCCGACTCCGTCGCCCATTTCCAACAAGTCCCTTCATGCTCTCTCCTGCTCTGCTTCACACCTGGGAAAAGGAGCCTCTGAGCATTTGCAAAGCCACCACATCAACCTCCTTGAAGCTCTTCTTTGACACGACATCTGCAGAAACCTTCACAGCAGAGCTGCTGTGCCCTGCTCATCACCTGCTAGCAGTGGCTCCTTGCTCCCTCCTGCTGCCTGGTCTGCCCGCACCCAGCCGTTGTTTCTTCACTCCTGCCTGCACTGCACAGAGCTTTGTCCCTTGTTGTAGGCTCTGTGGCTCTACAGCACCCAGCAGAACATGGTCCTCACCCAGTGGCAGGAGCCCAAAAATGAGCTAAGCCACGTTTGGGCCAGTGACTCCAGAGATGGTATGTTGCTTCATCTGCAGGTGCTGAATTTGGGCACAGCGAGATACCAGTTCACCCTTGAAAGTTTGTTGTCCCAGTTGGGCTGCAGCATAGTGGGACAAACTGAAATGCAAAGTCAAACCCTATTTTGGAGCGGGTAGAGCTGTGTCAGTGTCTCCTATGGAGGCAGGAGCCACCACACGAGTATAAACCATTCCTCCTCCGCTGTGGCCCCTCCTTTCATAACGGGGCCATTAAACACCAGCGGGGGGCTCAAGCCTGGGCGTACAGGGCCAGGCGGGTCAGACCCCCACTGCCCTGCCCAGGGCACCTGGCCTGCACCTCCCCGGGCCGGAGGAGACCCCTTGCCGCCAGTTCAGCATCGGCGGTCCCTTCCCCCGCCCGCCCCAGAGGACCTTGTCACCTGCTCGGGCAGGTACCGGCCCTGCGCCCCTTCACCTCAGGGGGTGGGGGACAGGCCGGGCCCT
>NW_009188881.1:0-532 GCF_000690835.1 Fulmarus glacialis
AGAGCTTGCTGCGGAGTCCTGCCTGTGTCCCTGGGCTGCCCGCTCTTGGAATACAACCCTGGGACCTTATCCCTCCCCTCCTGGAGTCTGGTAGATGGGGCTGGAGCCATCAGGCACCCTACGGAGGGATGCATCCTTCACCCCAACTTCTACCTATATATATTTGGGGTTTGGGGGGTTTTTTGTTTTGTTTTGGGGTTTTTTTTGTGTGTTTTTTTTGTTTGTTTGTTTTTATATATATAGATCAGAGGGGGAGGCATGTCCCACGCTTCAAGCCCCACAGTGCCCTCCTAAGCCAGCAAGATCCAGCCACCACGCTCCCAAGGGACCACAAAGGATGGGGGGAAAAAGGCTCGATCCTTCAGCTTTCTGCCTCTGGCAGCTTCGACGCCAACACAAAACACCTCTACTGCCCCGGGCAGCTCCACGTCGTGCTGCAAACTCTTGCCCCGAGTGTGTTTTAGCTGCTGGACCTGTGCTAGGGGAAGGGGAGAGGGGACGAGGGAAGACCCACAGGATGCAGGCTGGGGGA
>NW_009188882.1:0-294 GCF_000690835.1 Fulmarus glacialis
CCTCTATATACTCTCCTGACATGTACCCTCACATATATACACCCACACCACCACCCCCAACAGCTGACACACACCCCCACAAAAACACCCGTGAACACCCTCACACATGCCACTCGCACGCATATACACCCCGCACCCAACACATAAACACGCCCACAGACTCCTCACATACACCTTCTGCACATACCCCAGCATGCACACAACCCTGGCCCTTAACATCCCAAAACACTAACACTGACACCCACCCACACCCCACGTACACTCACCCACCCACTCCCCACACTATCAGACACC
>NW_009188883.1:0-14712 GCF_000690835.1 Fulmarus glacialis
CCAACCTAAACAATTCTATGATTCTATGGAAGAGTACAAAATGAAATGCCACATAGGTGGCATACCCCAGAAGTTGTTAAAAAGACATACATATTAGCAAGGCATATAGGTTCAGTTTATCAGAGCAACATTTGGTGAAAAAAACATCTATCCTGCTTTGGCTCAAGTTTGGTTTAAAATCAGGGTCAAGCGAACTTGTGTTACTAGAACAAGAACTGACCTGAACCTTCACCAGACATAAATTACTTAGTAAATATTTCATAGCAGCATGAAAAATGTAAAATTCTGCATAAACGTCTAACCATGTAATGCTTGATTCTGCCATCCTTACTCGTATCAAGTAGTCTCTTACTCTTTGAGTAGTCCAGCAAAACATATGTATTTACCCAGGGAATAAGGTAGCTGCATAATGTAATGGTACAGAACAGCACTATTTTTGCCAACTCCTTTCTTCAGTGGTTGGTGAGGAAGATGTCTCGCATACCAGACCTGACAGTAATGCACAACAAAATGCCTAGAGAGAGGTAGATACCACTATGTTTAAAGCAATTTCTAAACTCGACCCTTTTCTCATCTCTGCTTTAAGTACAGTACTTAGTAACAATCTGAATAAATTTTTTCCATGTTAAAATCTTCTTTTGACACTGCATCTGTCACACAGCCAACATGTCTGACCCAGATGTACCGAGTAAGCCCCACAGATTATTTGTCAAACAAATTCTGGAACCTAATATTTGGGTCTTTTATTTAATTGGTATGCAAATGAAGAAACAAGAGAGCATTTGTGCTCGATACAGTTGTCACTTCAAATTCTGGTAACATTCATTATCATGCTTACAGATGTTTTTTTTACACCTAACATCTGCCAATACTACCTAAACCACAGGAAGTTGACAAACCTGTGCAAACTTCCTCTCAGTCTCCCTCTCGCTTTCTGTTATCTGTTCCATGCACACTAATTCTGTGCATCTGAGGCCTCTGCTCGCCAGAATTATGCCTGCTTCCTAACACCTCTGCCTCCAGAGCTTTGGATTTGAAATTGAACAGACACAGAGCCAATTTATCATAGGATGACATGTGTCATGTTCATGGTATAACCAGAGGGACCTACTGTATGCACTGTATTTATCCTTTTGTTGTCAACACGGACAAAGACAGTACCGGCAATAGGCAGCTATTAAATTTTTAAAATACAATATATATACTAAACTGTTGTTCTGTTAGAGTTGGGGTTTTTAAATGTAGTACTAGCTCATTTTGTTTAACACCAGATTTCCTTTGTCAGATAATCATCTGTCATTCAGGCATGCAGCATATTAAAATATGTAAGCACCAAATACCATGTATTAGCAGCAAGTCTTCGAAAAAGCAACATAAAAAAACCATTTCATACGTGCTCTTTCTGCAAGTAAGAAATCATAATCAGATTTAATGACAGCTTACACATATTTATATATACTAATGTTGTTTGTAGCTATATTTATACCTAACTATACATAATGTGTTTGCAGAATAGACATATAAATATGTGTATATGTATGTCTATAAATATGTGTGTGTATGTGTGTACATGTGTGTGTTTGCATTTATATATATGTATATATAACATATAGTTTGCTACGGATGAAGATACCGACAAAATTAGTAGCCTGACTAGTAATGAGTGAATTAAATAAACATCTCAAAATGTTAAGAAGAGATTTCTATCAGAAAAGTCTGTCCAGAGATTTAATTCCCAGAGAGCAAGAAAGCAAAAGTTGATGTAATTTGCTTGTTACCTCTGAGCCACCCCAGGGACAGAAAAATCCCTGGCACCTCTCAGCTGATCCCAGGTATGTTCCCCGCCACCTCATTCACCTGCCGTCTTTTGCAGAGGAAAATCCCAGAACAGGCAGTGGGTCTACTCTTTCACTGCAGTGATAATGTTGCAACATGGCTTTATTTTAAATAATACTTTTCCTACAAGATCTTCTTAGTCAAATCTATTGGTTGATCTACACAACAACACTGAGGTGTGTTTGATGAAGTAGTAACACAGGAGAACTATTCAGGGGACAGAAGTTGAGGGCTTTCTTTTGGGAGCAGGTAGAGGTCAAGTAGAGACTATGATTCAATAACTTGAATGAAAAGGGTGAAGAACTATTTCTACAAATATATTTCTCATTCAGGGAAACTGAAGATATTATTTATTCAAATGTATTTCATATTATAAGATGCATATGAGATAGTTATTTTGAATTCGTAGATTATCAGAAGTCACCAAGGTCATATCCTATTACTTCTCCTCCCATACTGGATGAAGGAATCTGTTTAAACAGGAGATTAGCACATAGTATATAGTGAATAATGACCAGACATACCATATTTCATACTACATAATTTTAGTTACACAACTATTCCAAATTCACAAAAAAGTGGATTTGAACATTTTCAGAGTGCAAATGATTGCATAATAAAACAAATTCTGTGTATGTATTTACATATACGATGTGATTTATACTATTACCGCCTTAATACAAATGGAAGAGAAGTGAAAAAGGATGGAATCTTGCTCCATGCCCATACACTATTAAGAGATAATCTACTACCGCTCTTTTCCAACTTAGCACTCTGCGGGTTTCCCATTTTTTTATTTGCCAGTATGAGAAGCATCAGATTTTTCTGCTGAACATGAGGGATAGAAAACAGTTAGTTAAAGTCTTCAAAAATTCAGGGTAGATTCAGATTGCCTTTTAGATGAAGTGAAGGATGAAGGACTTTGATCTTATTTGATATAATTCAGTTCCTTGATTCTTGGTAATGTAAAACCATACTAGAAAAAACTAACATGGGGAAAAAAAAAAAGGAAGAAAAATAATGGCTAAACCCAGGAAAGCATTAATATGAAATAAACCGAGCAATCCCCGTTCTTCATAATAGTCTTTCTTCTGGAGGAATAAAAAGAATTAGAAAGTTAGGCAATACATTTTTGCTGTAAGTTAGCATAAAAGATAACCAGAACTAGGCATATTATGCATTTTGTTTTGTTTTATTTTTAAACAATTGGAGGGAGAAAAAGCTTGGATTTAGCAGAGAATTTGCAACTGAAAATTTTCTGACAGCACTGCCTCTGCCCATCTGTGCAAAGATTTTTAGTAATGCAAACATAGCAGTGATGAAGAGCATAACATGAAATACCATGTATTTGGCTCATTTCAAGATACCAGCCAAAGAGCATGGCTCAAAAATCATAAAATGACTGTGCAAGTTTTCCAGCATAAATATTCCAGTGGATAGCTGTTAATTGTCAAAATAATCACAGGTCAATTCTCACAATTACATACTTAAAAGCTTTAAGGAAAGTTTCATTTTTATTATAGGGCAGGAAGAAGGACTAACAGTGAATGGGATGGGGAGTGGTGGCTTTTCCTATTCACCCCATACAATCTTTCTCCTTAATCTTTTCCCAACCCCACAAATATACTACTTCGTATACAAGAAATAGCTTGGAACAGCTTGATGGTGTTTATATTTTATGCACAAGAAGCAATTGTTTTAATGGGATTAATTACTGGAGTAATGGGAATGAGATATAAAAGGTAAACATCATCAGGCAGAAATAGGCCAAAATGTCTACAAAGTAGAATATCTTCATCTGACTTGTAAAAGCAATATAATTTCATTTTATTCTACAATGAATACAGAAAAACATAAAACCATGATAGGGGTGAATTTTATGTAAATGGTTTATAGCTCAAATGATTCAAAGCTCCTTGTGCCTGCTATAGCTCTCTCTTATGACATATGATCATGGGCATTTCCTGACCAGCGTCTTATAAGTGACTAAAGTACAAGTTTTTGCTCAGCTTCTGGTATTCTCAACTATATATTTGAAAAAAATAGTAAATCACATAAACCTTCAGCTTTTATAAACACCTATAGACAATAGCACACTTGTTTCACTGCTCTTGAATAATGGGAAGTTTATTTCATATTATACAAGTTATACAGTATACAATTATACAATAAATTTTTCCCTAAGAGTAGATATAACAGAACCAGGAGTACAATTACGTGAGGACCACATCTGAAAAAATAACATTTGGGTCTTTTAAATGCTGCTGATAGGAGCACCAAGGAAGGTGACTGGAGTCCTCATAGCCCTCCAGCCTGGGTAGCAGCTATATCAGTGGGGTCTAAATGGGAAAGACAATAAAGTGGAAAGTAAGCACAACAGAAGACAAAAAGTAAATGGAGGAAGAAAATGTGTATACTTTTACAGTAAAATCTACATCTCATGTAAACTGTACTGAAAATTTTCTCAGAAATGAGTGAATCTGCTATTACCCTCATCTCAGATAATTCAGGTGCTCTCTATAGATTTGAAAATTCCGTGTTTCTTCAAAAAAAAAAAAAAAACCAGAAAAAAGAGGTGTGAGCAAAAGGAGGCAAAAACATGGTAGAGTCATTAAGGGCCAAAGGCTCCGGCTTTCCCACATGTATAACCCACATTGCTGCTGAATCACAATCACAGAGTTAGCTGGTAGTTTCTTCTATACAGATAAGTAGGAAAGCTATACGCTTAGAAATTCAGACTGATGAGAAAATACTGCTCACAGGCAGTTTAGGGTTTTTGTTTGTCTTTCTCTCTTTTAATAGACAAATCAGGCTAAAAGGATTTCATTGGGATAGCCAAACAAATGAGCAGATAAATCAGACTGATTTAAGCAACAGGCCTCAATATTAACACTAGAAAGAATACTCAACCAAACACTTCCAGCTCTGTACAACAGTCATTTAATTATGTGCAGTGTTGAGAATAATTCACAGTAACCTTCCGTGGATTTTTCTTAGGATTCATTTTATTTTTGAAATCTATATACTTCATCATCCAATGAGTGAATGAATCCATCTGGCACCATACTAATCCATAAGGACATCGGCTATTCCCCCTTCCACAAAAGCCCTGCGTCCCATTACTTGCAGGAAGTTGACCTATATCCAAATGTTGCAAAGAGTCCAAAATTCAAAGATTAAATATAGATTTGCTAGCTCTACGTTATTCAACCTAATTTTGCCTCCAAAACACCAAGAGAAAGTTGAAACAATTCATTGAATATTTCCTCTAAATAATGAAAGAAGGTGGGCAGAAGAAGTTCTTGAAAAGCTTATGTGCAGTTTAAACAGACCAACCCTTCCTGCCCTACCAGCCCATTCAGTCCACCTGTGAGTTCAAGACAGCAGACTTAATTGAAGAAGACGCCTGTTCCTGGCTCTTGGAGCCATGTTGCTCTCCAGCCACATTTGTTTATGTGGAAGAAGAGCATGATACTTATTTTTTCAATGACTGTGCTTCTGAGGACTTTTACTGCAATATCTGTTGCAACTTAACACCTGCCCATGCTCTCAAAGTGCCACTGTTTTGAGGGAGAAAGAAAAAAGAAAGACTGACAGTGAGAACAGACTCTAGAAAGTGCTCACAACATTGCAGAGACTGAATAATAAAGCAAAAACAAGCAGTGATGGCTAGAGGTATGGAGAAAGGATCACACACTCTTTTCAATAATTTCTGTTTCAGCTGGCAATGTAAAAGAAGGCAGTACTGAAAAAAAGAAAAAGTGTCCAGATGTGAAATAGTCTTTTTTTTTGAAACTTTACATGTCTCTGCCTTCAGGGTCTGCTTGTGAGTTTCCTATCTAGCATGTATCTCTGACACCAGCCTTCCTCAGTGAAGGGTTTGGACCTCACAGAGGAAGGGAGCTCATAGGCTTCCAGGGGCACAGGAGGCCTCCTACGTCTCTTGAAGGTCATCTCTGTTCAGTAGTGGCATGTAAGAGCAATTGCCCAACGATCATTGCAGGACATTGATTTCTTTCTGATGAAGGAGACCAAAGGTCTTTGCCACTGTCTCTCTGAGGCTGGAGATAGGATAGTAGGGATAATGTCAGTCAGCACGACTGCCTGCAGCAAGAGAATCATCCCCAGGATGATCTAAAAGCATTGACTCCTCTTGTTCTTAGAGACAGTTTCAGTCCAGAAACGTGGTACAGAGATGAGCTGTGAGTATAGCCTGGTAAGGAATGAAGGGACACTCCACTGCAACCCCTCCTATGCCAGTGCCAGTGCCAGACCTGAACACAGCATTTGCTTTCATTGTCCACTTATGGTTGGATGCTAATCCTTGTGAACACGGAAAGTGTTTGCACTACATCATTGCCCTAGCCGAGTCATGCTATGGAAGGATACTCTTTGCAGCCTTCTACCACAGGTCCTTGCCAGGTGTGGAGCCCTGCTGCCTGTTTCTTTCATAATTTGTCTTTGCAGGGCTAACTACACAATGAAAGGAAGTTAAAAAAAGAGTTAACCTCACTCGGTTTAAAACAGAAAAAAAGAAACAAACAACAAAAAAGTTGAAAGTTGTAATTCTCTTTCTAGGGGCTAAAGGTTAGGTTTGTTAACAAGGATCTTCTCTGTGACCCTTCAAGACCTCTCCTGTTCATCAGTGAGAAAAGCATTTTGACTTCTAAAAGGGCCTGAAAGTGCAAATTTTATCAGATAGTGTGTCCAGGTAGATTTCAGTCTTAGAAGAAATAGAGATGGAGCCTGTGATAAAGATGGCTAATAAGCAAATATTCATTTGTTAATGTTTGAATGAGGTATTTACAATTGTGTCTGGTAGTACATATCTGCTATACCTATTTTGTATTGCAATCAAGTTTTCATATTATTTCTTTGGCTAAGAAGGAGATCTATGAATTATTTATCCATTTGTGTAGCTGGTCATTGCTGATAAACTGAGCAAACATGGGATTCCTCTGATATGACATATCGCCCAGCTCACAGAAAATCTGATGTTGTATGTCAACTACCTAATCACCGAAAGAAGGCAAAAAATAGGCATAATTAAAAAAAAAAAAGGCTGTTGAAGCTTTTCAGGTGAAGTTAACTAAGAAAATCACCAGTCCTTGAGATTAAGCATTACCAATTTCATGGAAAGCTTGGGATAACCAGTAAGGAAGAGAAGACGACAAAGTTAGAAACAATTGTGTTTATTATCACCTTGCACATACTATTAATAGGCTACAATTGAAACAAGGGAGGATCTTTCATTTCTGGGAATTAGACTTAGCCTGATGCTTTTATTCATACTGAGATTGGACTCTTCTTTGGTTTCCCGAGTCACTGATTCAACTATTTTCCTGCTTTCTTTTTTTCACATAAATCATAAAGCAGCTGGGACAGGGTGGAGGGTAACAGGTGCTGACCAGGCTTATTGGTTTAAGCAGGATTGTTTGTGCTCAACAGGGTGCTGAGAAATTACCCAGCACACTATAGTGTGAGGAAAGTTAACAAAGAAACATACATGCTACCCACCAGGTAATGAGCAAAACACTACATTTTTTATTTTGATGTATGCCTTTGTCACTTGACAATGTCATTTCTCTAGCCACTGACAAAGTTACTGTGTTTTTCTCCACAGTGACAGTCTCATATAATTTCTCTCTCCCTGATTCTACATGTGTAAAAAAAAAAAGCAGAGAACATTTGGGGTAGGATGAGTGACAGTATACAAAGTGTGGACTGGATCCCTACTGTGTCAGAGAGATACCAGTCAGCATAGTAAAGATGGTCAAGTTACCATTGACTTGTCAAGTGTTGACTTTATTTTCTAAGACAGGTTCAGCCCCATTTCAGCTGAAAATGCATTAAAAAACACAGGATTGTTCTGTCTGCTGCCATAGATTAGGAATGGAAGTTCTTATCCCTGTGCCTGATCTTAAACCAGCTACTTTTCAGAGCTGCTCAGTGTAGCCATTTTTATTTTTATATATATATACATACACATATACATATATATTGAAGTCCAGTCACACCCGTGAACTAATTTTAGGCAGTTATTGAGAAGCAGAAGACAGACACCCAGAGATTTCAGACTAAGGTCTGAACTAGCTTATGACTACAGAAGGAGTTCCTGCCTTGGAAACCTACATTACACGTGCAATGGTAGCTGAGATTAATCTACATCTCTGAACAAAATTAATAAGGGAACAGGTATAAAGAGGACATTCTCTCCATCCTCAGATAAAATATAAGCAGTGTTTTTACATCTACTGGGTCTAGCCTTTCTGATACAACTTTGTCCCATCTTTTTTCACTGTCTGTTCTTCTCTTCCTATAGACTTAAAGTTAAGGCCAGGTCAGTCTTTTGCAGTTCTTCAAGACAATCTTCTGCTTTGCTTTACCATCAGGCAACTGTCAGGTTTATTTCAAAGGCCAGTTACATTTTCACATTTTTTTTCAATTGGTTTTGCAACAATACTGCAATTAGATTCTTCCTGCAGCAGTCAAAAGACTGGGCTCACCTTCCACTCTGTTTGCTGCTCCTGTGTGCCTCCTTTTCTCTCCTTGACTCCCACTACTGAACTTTGATGATCTTTAACCTTTCAAGTAAACAATAACTGTTCCAACATTATACTTTTTCTATGCTGTCTTGGACATTACTAGGTAGATAGATTGAAAGGCCTAAGGAAGCTCTCATGAATTCTCTCCCTTAGTAACACTCTCAATGATAATTTCATTACTTTATGCTCTAGAACATCCTCTCTATCCTTTCTGCCAACAAATATTATCATATTCATCATAAAAATGTTTAACATGAAGATTATTTGGTTTTAGTTGTGCAGAAAAAATAGGTTTTTCTCTGTGATGGTTTGTGTTACAGAGATCATGTTATCAAACTGTAGTGACAGATTTTTATTTATGCAGCTAAAGGAGAAAAAACAAGCAAGCCCTTAGTGATTTGAAAATAATTTCAATTCTTTACTTATGTACTAAGTGGGTTGAGCAGAAGACAATCCCCGAATCCCTGACTTCAAATAACCTATTACCCTGCATTGTTTCCTATAAATGAAGTGCCAACATACATATGCACGGCCAATGTCGAGCCACTACCACATAGATAGCTTCCCAATTCTTGTTAGAGCAACTAATAAGAGGTAGCAACTATTAAGAAAAGGAGGCAAAATGCAGTGTATAGCAATCAGTGGGGTAATGACATTGAAATACAGTAGGAATAAAATACCATGCTGTCAGACAATACTCAGGTCACCGGTGCTGACAGAAATCAGTTTCCTTTGATGAATAAAGTATTCATGCTGTACTATGCACTTAGTTTCCTTTGTGATAATAAGAGACTTCTACCCAGATGTGTTCCACCATGTCTGGGTATGAACTATTTCTTCTTCTAAGTTACTCTGAAAGGAGGGGGTTTCAACTCTTTTCATATTAATGCAAACTAGTCATTAGACACGAAAGCACAGAGTGAATAAGACTGTAGAGCTAATCAAGGGGTAAATAAAACTGAAATGCCTCCTTGCAGTATTTTCCTGAAGAAAATCATCATTCAAATAGTTGAAATTTGGTTCTTCCTGCTCAACTGAGGAAACACAAATTAAATCATCAGTTCTCTTATCATCTCTCATTGCCTCCTCTCATTTCTTCAGGGCTTGTTGTACAAACAGGTCTATGCTCTGTGCATAGGATGCTGGAAGTCAAGCTTTCCTCCCTCCCACAGGTCATCTAGTCATCATCTTGCCCTTGTTAGTCCCTTTCCCAGTTGACCCTGAACTACAATAAACAGGCTGAATGAACTGCTCCAACATGAGCTGCTTACTTGTGTTTTCACCTTTTCCAAAGGCCTCCTTTTGCTTCATTTGGTAGGTTTTCACCCAATTATATCATGGGATAGAGGCTGCAGAGCATTGAAGTAGATAGAAGTGGGATGTGAACTATCAATGCAATTCCTCTGAGCCTGCAGCCTGATTCCCACCTAGCTTTGAGAGACTTTGTCTGCAGAAACATCAGACCTATTGCATTTGCAGCAGAGTGCAGGCAAGCTTTTGATCCAGCCACATGTCAGGAGCAATTCCACAGTACGGGATCTCATCAGAGCATCACTGTGTGCCACTATCTTAAGCTTTCCTAGATAAAACAAAAATGGTAGTCCAATCCACCCTGTCCTGTAGAACTAAAAAAAGAATACACAAAACCTAAAAAAAACCCCAAACACTAACCTTTTGTAAGAAAGTAAACAAAATTATAAAACCTAAAAATAATCCCCACCTACCCACAAACATCCATGAGTCATGGCTGATGCGTGGAAGAAGATGCAAGGAAAAAGGAAGACCAATACAGATTTGCCAAAAATTAAATAAAATCTAATATGGGAACTAGTTACCTGTTACTAGAGCTAAGGAGACAGGAAACTAAAAAGAGGAGCCCTACTGAAATAACAGCTATCACATGGGAACCACCACAGCATCTTTCCCTTTAGCACTGAGATCCTGAAAACTTACCTGTGACAAGTCAGAAAGAAGACCCCAGGCAACCTGTTAACTCCACTGGCCATGACTAAGTCCTGAAATTCACCTGGACAATGAGACTTGTGTTTCTGCTGTCACATATTCCGCCATTTCCCCTTCCCCACATCCCTTCTTTTCTTTTTTTGTTTTGTAATTAAAATTCCCTTGAGCTGTTCTTCTGCAACACTTAGGGTAATCCTGAAACTGAAAAGGTAACTAAAAGCCTGGAACTGGTCCAAATATGCCGTATCTCTTAAACACATAATAAAAACCATATAGTTCCTTTGCCTTTCCAAAGGAACATGGTTGGAAACAAAAATCAATATGCAAAACAAAAACTGTATCTTCTGGCTTTGCAGTTCTTTTCATTTTTATGTGCATGACATATTTTTTTCTCAAGGAAATAGTCAGAGACCAATAAAAGTATTCTCAACTACTTTTTACTCAGTAGGGATAGCTATTCCCACCTCTTAATATCATCAAAAAGGCTGTCAAATTGGAGGTTTCTCCTCAAAAAGAAACCGTCGCAATAAAAAACAAACAAAAAAATCCTGCATCTAGAAGAGAAAGGTAATAAAAACTTTTCCCTTTAAATATTTTATTAATGCTTTACGTTTTCAATGATTGAAATTATTTTTATATATCTTTAGTAAAACTTATAAACTATATTTTTTTAAAGACTTTATCATCCAAGCCACGCATATTCAAAATCTTTAACTACGCTTACTATGTAATGATGTCAAGACTTTTGACTCTGAGGGCCACTTATTCAAAATGAAATAATACTGCATAACTTTATTAGCATTGTCCACTAGCACTTCCCTCCCATTCCCATAACCTATGAACACTCATTTTCCTTTTCCTTGTACGCTGATCAAAACTAGAAAGCCTTCCTCCTAGTGCTTTCTCACTCTTCTCAGCAATTCATCACCTTATCACCACTACATCTTCTCTCTTGTCCTGGAGATCTGAAGCCCTGAAGCTGTTTCTGGGTGCACAGAAATACACAAGCAGAAAGCAAAGTAGTAATAAAATGTAATTGTCAAAAAAAAAAGCAATTTCATAACAGTTCAGTCTGATTTACTTTGCTTATGTTTTAGCGGATTTCTGTGCCAGAGCTGAAAGTCCACTTGGGTCCTGTAAGGAAGAGAAAGTGTTTTGGTCAAAAGCAACCAGGTATAAACTTGGTCTGATTTCAGAAAGGATTCCAGCCAACAGTGGTCAGTGTTAATATTCTTGAAATGATCTTACACTGCAAGGTTGCTCTTATTTTCAGCAGTCTGGGTTGGTGTATAAAGTTGTTCAGCACTTCTTAGAGCCAGAGTCTAAATGTGTTTGCTTTGCTCACACTCATCCACAAATTTTTGAAGACTAAGATTCCAGTGATAACTTTTTATTGGAATGGAGCAAAAAAACCACTTGAGATGAGAGCAATAAAGGGTCAAAATCTAAAGGGAATTTTTGACGCAGTTACATATATGTGTAAAGAGAAATTTACAATGAAAGTTGAATAGCAGCTTTAAGTATAGAGCTTATTACTGCCAATGTGATAGTCAAAACTGAAAAGTCTAGTTTTAATATATCCTTCAGAAACTTCACTGCCACGTCCAACAAGTGAAAGATTGGGCCTGCAGAAAGTTCGTTACTGATGATCACTCAAGGGTCAATGGCAAAAGGACAGGAAAGGAGATGGGGAGATACAGCAGCTTCAACCACAGGATCCACCACAAGCTCTCTCTACCAGTCTGAAGAATAGACAAACCATTCAGTTCTCAGGTGAGCATATTTTATGAGGAAGACATTGAGGCTATGGAGTAACACCATGTTTTAACAGCTGTTTTACAGAATGCAGAACATCTTTTCCAGGCTTGGAGTTTTAGTTGACATTATTCTGTGAAACAAATGGAAGGGAGGAACAAAGAAGAAAGAAAAGTCCACAACATAATATCAAAGTCTTATCTTATTTCTCCTCTCTGCTGTGTCTCACGTTCAAAACAATGTAGCCAGCTCAAAAATTCCAGTCCATTTCTCTTGAACCTGCCTGTATTCAAGCTCTCAACTAGCAATCAGTCACAGGCCTTCAAAAGGAAAGAAAAAAACCCAAAATCTTGTGCGTAAAAAGTGGAGTACAATAGGTACCATATATACAAGCAATATATCACAGAGAAAGAAACAATATCAACAACATTCCCTCAAAAAATGCATTAACAATAGCATTTCAGCTGCCAATTAAAGAAACACAGTAACTTCATATTAAAGCCAGAATCTTCACAAAAACAATAAGCCCATTAAGAACAAAGTATTTGCATAAGACATATATTCAATGGAACTTTTTCTGATGTTTTACTGCATTGAACTCACGTCTTTTCTGAAACTAGAGAAAAAATGGCAAATCATATTTCTTTCTGGATGTAATCTGTTTGAAAAATATTTCCTTTTTTTTTTTTTGCCCCTAAACCAGAAATTATCATCAGGACCAAACTCCTTCTAATCTTGTAAGTCCCGTTTTCTGTTGAAGAACTGTGCAATCTTCCTCAGGTCATTGAGTTTTGGGAGGAGGACATTGATCACAATCAGAAAACGAGAAAACTTTCAAGTTTCCAGAAATGCAAGATGGATCATGGCAGTGTATGATCTGTGAGACAAATTTAAGGGAGGTGTTTCATGACTAGACAAGTTAACCAAGAGGTTAGAGTAAGCGGAAGAACTGTAGAGCTGAAAAAATCATCAGGGTACCATAAGAGGCTCCTTATGAGCATTGACGGTCTATGTGACCTTGGATAAAATGTTGAATAAATTCTCTGCACCTTTATTTAACTCTGCAAAACAAAACCAATAAAATTCTATAACACATAAAAAGAACATAAAACACTTTGTGATTAATGAATGCTGCTGCACAAAAGGAGACAATAGTATTTTTTTGTATTTATAACTGAGACTCCTAAAAGTACTGACAGATCACAGTCTCCTGTATATTTAGCGTAAAATTGAAGGATGACTTGGGAAAGCAAACTGTATTTTTCCTTGTGTGTGAGGATGACCTCAATATGAAAACTCAGATTTTTTCCATAGTGATTGATTAGTATAAATACTAATTTAAAGAGTTCTGTAGTTCCAGCTCAACCTGTTGAAGTTTAAGGATACTTGATCACTTAATCTTTTCCAGCTCTTACTCTATACATTGAAATAAGCTGCTTGCTCAAATTCTGCTATTTGAATTATGTTAAACCTACTTATCATTTTAAGTGCCTTGCTTATTGACCTGCACAAACAAAGTGGGGAGATACAACTACAAATCTTTTTCTCATCTTCTTAATGCTCTCCTGAATCAGGTAGGTTTTTTGATAGTCAATTTGTATAAAGTGTAAGTGCTTATTGCAGCTTTGAGATTGGCGAGCTAAAAACTATTTAGTTCTGTTGGTTCAAGTGCACATAAAATATCTTTATTGATTCCTTTTTTCCTATCAGTTTAGGAGCTGACATAATTGAGTGACTATTGATATTGTTACATATTACACATGTATTCCACATTACATGTGAAATAACTCCAGAAATTTCAGTAAAGTATTTTTAAATTTACAGCACTGGAAATATGACTAATATCTAGCTTTTACCTTTGCAATTGGACTAGATGAGCAGTTGGACTAGATGATCTATTCTATTCTATTCTATTCTATTCTATTCTATTCTATTCTACCTTCATCAAAATCTTGTGTACAATGTGACAATCTCACCTTAAATTCTGGAACAAAGACTCTTGTGTCCTGGGGTTATCTAGTTCTGAATTCTGCAGTAACTGTAAATGTCGTAATAACAATCAGTGCAAAGTTATGCTTTTCACTGGAATAAATTTGAAATTTCATAATAAATTAAGTATAATATACCTGTACCAAATTTCAGATATTGTATCTGTAAATCGCCAGTGATCTAAAGTCAGATTCTTAATTTTAAATTTAAGCCCAGTGTGGACACATGAATATTACCCTCTCTTTAGTATACCAAAGCTTTCTGTAATGGCAATAAAAAGTTAACATGCCAGAGATACATATTGGTGTATGTACAGATAAGTGTCATTTGAAGGTTTTGTCCTTTCACAGGCATGAAACAAATTTGATTTCAGGACTGGAAAGAGAATCCTTGAAAAAATCTCCTTTATGAGGAAAAGATAGGGAAGAATTTGAGGAAAGGGGGAATCAAAATGGTGATTTTTAAATCAGCATTGGACTAGAGGAAGAGTTTGACTGAAAGGAGGAGGAAGGAGAAACATGCAGGCATGCCTCTGCATCTCTGAACAATCTCTGCCTGTTTAGTACAAAAGAACCAGTATCTACTCACGCTAGACAATTATAAGCATGCCTTTTTCATTTCAGCA
>NW_009188883.1:14724-17031 GCF_000690835.1 Fulmarus glacialis
AAAACAATAGAATAGTAGGCAATACATTTTTTATTGTTTTATATACCTAAGTAGTTTTGACTTTGTGCATTAATAGGTACAAATGAATTCATTCAGGGATAATTAAATGAAGTAAAATTAAGGAACTAATAAGGAATGTAAAAGATGAACAACCTCTCACGAAAAATGGTTCTTTTTGACTTTACAAGTGATAAAGTTTAGATAAGTAACAAAACCGTAGTTTTCTCTGTTTGAGGTCAAGTTGCACTCATTAAGAAGTCAATTTCAATATGGTCCTAATATTTACCACTGTACAAAGTAATAAATGTCTCAGCTGAAATGGCCAAACACAAAAACAGTTAAGACTGGTGACATTTGAACGAATACCAAATAAGCCTCAAAATTAGTGATTACTGAAATAAGCTGAGACAGTTTGCAGGCTCTCAAGCTAGTTTCAGATTATAACGTAAAGCTTCAAATTCAGGTATTGACCGCAGCAAAAGCAAAAAGACCTGGAACTCTGTATAGGCAGACTAGATAATTCATGAGGTGCTAATCTATACACCTATTTATTCAGCTTCTCAAAAACATTCTGAAGGCTATGCCAAGCTCCACGTTTCTGTAGCTACACTGCTACCACTATCAATATATTATAACTAAGGAGGACAAAAATAGAATCAATTCAGTGACTGGAGATAATGCAAAACAGACACCTCCTGTCTGTATCCAGGCCAGAGGAAAAACTACACTGGTAGCTTGCCTTGGTTCATTTTTTGAAAATTCCTTATTCAGTATCTAAGCTTTTGTTATTAAAAATAAAATTAAAATAAAATAGATTTCACTAAAGAATGGCACAATAGACAGGAGATTTTCAGACAGGTTCCCTCATTAGAAAACAATGGGTTTCCAGTTATCCTGACAGTAACTTTCATAGATAATTATCTGGAAAGGACAACTGGTGTTAGGAAAATTGAAATAAAAGAACCTAAGATTCAAGGGTACGAGGTCAGGTATGTGCTTGCTTGGATTAAATGGATGATCTAGAATGACTATAGTTTCCTGCATGAAAAAGTGCACTTTTGTTTGAAAAATGCCTGGTTACGTGCACACATAAAGCACTTATCTGTACTCATGAATATATACCTTGAAGTTGCCTTTAAGGTACAAAGAACCTTTCTTCTCAGTGCCATTTTAGGATTTAATTGCACTTTGAACAAAGAAAATTCTGGATTTACACCTGAGTAAATGAACACTGCAACTGGCTAATAACTTGCAAATAATTTTAATGAAAACTATTTTGACCCTAAATAACATTTTAGATTTTGGAAAGTTCATATTTGCCAGCATTTCAATGTCATAAAATACTTACAGATGCTGTATTTTTCATGTGTGGAACTTGACTCAATTTACTGAATGCTAAATTCAGCTCCTTATTGACCCTCATTTCTATACATGAAAATAATAGTGGACATTTCAAAAGAGCATCTAATTATCTGTGGTTAGATATATTTCACAAATGCTGCCATCTACATATCTAATAAGTAGGTATTTTATTACAATATAGTATCACTCAGCAACCTCAAAATCAAAAATTCAGCTGGTTTTCCTGCTGTTACTGACTTACATTTCTTGCAGTTTTATGCACTCTGCCAGTTTTTATCCTATAGACAGCAAGAAAATGAGGACAAAGAATAGAAACCACATTATTGTTCATTGCTTTTTCTTGCTCACATAGCTCACATACCAAAGTTGATTCTAAGAAATGGCAAAGCCACCTCATCTTGACCTCAGTTTATAGGCCAAAGCAATACTAACAAATCTGCTAAAATGTACGGGTTCAGATAAGCCAACAAGAAAAAGTAAGTAAGCATCATGATAAAGAATATTTTCCCATCCATTTAATTTAATATGAAAAAACACAAATGTTATTATATGAATATTTAACACATTTTCTTTGCTGTAATAACTATAAGAGCATTTAAATCTCAACGTACATAAACGGCTTATATAACAGTGGGATCCAAATTTCTGCCATTTCCAGGAATATATTTAACTGACATTATCAAGATCCTTTACAATTAGAATTCACCTCCTTTACATTAGAAATCACCAAAATTAGGTATTAAATAATCAGCATTAGTTCATTGTTACAGACAGTAAGTGAACCATAAGAATAGTATTTCAATAGTAATATAAAAAGACAATGAGAGACAACAGATAATATTTACATACAATCTATTAATTATTTAACTTTTTGAATTACCATTATATATTTATAATCTTAATTATGCACACAAATGCCCTCAATATTAAATGGGGAAATTATAT
>NW_009188884.1:0-4983 GCF_000690835.1 Fulmarus glacialis
GGCTGCCCTACCACCACCCCGCGCGCGGCGGTTGGCTGTCAGCCCTGCGTCTCCCGGGTGCTAATTGAACGCTGGCATTTAAAAAGCTGCGCTGTGTTTCATCCTAACTCTTGCCCAAGTGGACCACTGTGGACTGACAAGGGAGGTGAAACCTTCCTGAACCACCATTGGAATTCCTTATTTTTTGCTATAGAATGGCTGGAAAATAACCAAATCTGGACGTTTCCTACTCAGTCTGCAGGCGATATGACAGAAACAGTGAATCAAAGCTAACCACTACATTCTGCAAGCAGGCTGTTCACTTTGAAGCTTACAACACATAATTGAAATGTGATTAATTCCTTTGCTGATTAACACTTAGAAGAAACCTTCACCTAAAATTCTTATTCATTGTAGCAGATTGTGGAAGTCAAAAGAGGCCTTTGCCTAATTATTTTCTCTCTTCCCGCAGATTATCTAGCTGCCTCAGAAAAGGTCTGTGAGAAGGCCAGAAGAATATGTGCCAGAAGAATAGAGTGAGGGCTGAAAATACTACATTTTCTTTTCATGTGCTTCCCAGCTACAAGTATGCCTGCTGTTCTTTTTAGTCTTCTTTTTCCTTTCTACCTCCTTCTATGCAGTCATGTCTTAATTGCAGCTGTATTAACACAGTCAAACAACATTACCTGTATACTAGCAGCTTTTTCATCACTGGAAGTCATTCTACAAGATAACCAGCCTAACTGGTTGAGACCTTCCTGTAATTTTAGCCTTTTCCTTTCTTCAAAGCCACCAAAAGGATGAAGGAAGGGAGCAAAATGAATAGTTAAATGGCTTTAAGGAGAGGAAAAGAGGGAAGATAGAACAGGCAAAAGAAGATGGACAAGAGGTAGAACAGAGTTGCCTGGGAGGAAGCCTGAACACAACCTGACCAAATGCCACCGTTTGCCGCTTTGAATTCTTTTTCTCGTTAGTGCAGTTGCAGTTATCTCAGCCATCTTAGCCAAGTCACAACTCCAGTCCTCAGTTATTCAGTTCCTAACTAAACATTTGTTTAAGCCTCATTATTCCTACTGAATTTACTTCATTCTAATACAATTCTACTGTACCATAACAGGTTTAGCTATAAGTATGAAGGAAAAAAAAATGTCCAGTGAGAGCACAAGGATCACATTTGAGATTTCCCTGGGAAAACACTTGGCAACTTTCTTATCCTCTGGAGCAGCTCTCTAGCAGCAGGGGGCAATACAGACATGACCATTTTTTTCCTGAAGAAATGCAAAATACTGCGATAAGGAAAGAGAGGGGCTTAAACATTTTTTTCCCTGATACAGGGTGACTCTGACCTGAAAAATTAACAGGCCTTGTATGGATGCAGTTCCTTTTTCACAAGAAAAGAATGGCAAATGGCCTATTGTCACTCTACCCCTGTTACTGGTTTAGTTTTGTCATGGCACTACAAGAGTAGCAGACACTGTGTAATGTATAGGAGCAAGTGCAGAACAAAAACCTGCACCTGCTTTTCACAAACTGCTCGTTTTAGAACAAGAGACATAGATGGGAATACAGGAGCCTAGGGAAACGGGGCAGTACTAGTTAGCATCTTATCAACAGCTAAGAAGCTTTTTTAATAGGCACTACAGTAAACAGAGAGGCAAAAGTTAGGTTGTCCTGGACAGCACCTTCCAGACCTACTTCTGCACCCGTGGCTGGACTTGAAGAGACAAGATACAAGGCATAGGAAACCAGCAACAGAACAGATTAATAGTTGAATCTCCCAAATCAAGATTTTCCAAACCTGTACAAGTAGCAGGGAAAGGCAGAGCCTGCTGTCCAGAGCTCAAACCAAAAGAAAGAAAAAAGAAAAATGGATCTAAAGGAGAAAAGCACTCAAGGGTTATTTCTTCCTTCATATAGGAAACCTCGTAACAACTCCTTCCTAAAAGAGTGGTTTCCTATATCATTAATCATCACCTTATGCTGCACAAAAACATTTGGAAGCCATCCATCATAACACTCTATAGCAAAACTAAATGCAAATACAATATCCTACTTATATATTTAGCATACATGTATTACATTTTTACTACAAAGCCATCTGTCTTTTAAGCGAGCTGAAGCCAACCCACTTTCCTGAAATAGTCCTTTTAAGAAAGAAGGGTCAAGTGACAGCAGCAGATTAGTTAGGACTGGGAGGTATTTACCTTCCAATTTAGATAAAACCTAAGCTGTTGTTTGCTCTGCAGTAAGTGTATCACTTAGACAAATGTTTTCTGAAGAGCTATGACTCCAGAGCAAGAGCAGACTTCCGAGAAGGATTCTTCAGGGAGACCAGGAACAAGGATAGCTCTGTAGCTGAGAAGAGTGAATTGGAAGGCTTAACCATTAGAACAAGTGAACAGGAAACTTTAAAAGGGCACATTGCATGTGAAGGGTGGGAAAAAAACGTAATTTTCCTTGGCAAAGCTGAAAACTGAGGAGAAGCTCATCTCAAGAGTCTATGCATTCTAGGCTGGGGTCAAATCCCAGGTTTGTTCGGCGTTTACTTCATCCTGTGGTTTACTGTCTTCTTATTTCATTTGCTGGAGAATTAAGGTATTTTCCTCCAGTTTGGTGGGGGTTGTATTTCCCTTTACCTTAGTAGATAACAAAATTCTGGCAGTGATTTGCAGCTGTTTGGATTTTCAGGTGAAATGAGAGACTTCCCAGTGGTGACAAGAAACTGCTTTTCCCTTGTTAGTAGAGTGTTTGGAAACAGTCAGCAGACTTCAAGAGATGAATAAATTACATCAAGTCTCAAAGGAATGTATATGTCACTTCAGACATCCTCTGTTTACACGGGGTGGAGTAAAAGTTCTGAGGTTTCAATGAAATGCATACCGTTACAAAAAATGAGGATATTTTATTTTCAACACAAATAGCTTGTTTGAATGTACAGGGCAAGTCTGGAGGGGAGCGAGAGGCAAGATGATACAGCTGACATAAAACACCTGATCCTGAAAGTGTCTTTGGTTAAAGGCTTGGGAGGTCTCTTCCTTGTCTGTTTTGTGAGAAGGGTTTATTTTGGCACTCTCATCCTTTTTGGCTGCCTTTTTACCTCTCATTATCCACTGGGACTTGTCAGACGTGGTGCTCAAACATCGCTCCAGGAGAAGTGATTTGTTTGTCTGCACAAGACAGGAACTATAGTTCTTTCTGACAATCAGGTTCTAAAGTGCCTGTACAGAAGTTCTCAATAGTTATTACTAGGAAAAAAAATCTCTTTTTCCTGTAATTTATAGGGACACTTTTCTGGTATTCCTCCACTGTGTAGCCTGAACATCACTGTACATCAGCTCCTTGGTGTATGTCATACATCAGCTGTGCCGCACGTACAGACCCCGTCTCTGATTTTTAGGGTAGAAGTTTCTATTCCAACAGAGCTTCACTCTGAGGAGGGTTGGTTGTTAACTCTGTTGTCTTCATATGCGATGCTGGTTTGTACATCCATCTCAGTAGTTAAGAGTATTTTTCATAGATTTGTGTAGCTTGTATTTGGTTACATTAGGAGAATGACAGAAGAAAAATATGGATTTTTTTCATTTGGAACAATGAAACTAGCAAGTGATTGATACGGTGAAGGATGTTCTCAGTATTTCTACAAAGCTCAATCTCCAGTTACTGTGTTTTCCTGCTAAACAGTGACTCAGGATAAAAAGTAATCTTTGTACATTTCAGTCCTTTCTAAGAATGCATTATTTTTAATGTTCTTGTGTTAATGAATATTATATTTGTAATTATTAATGAATAATACAATATTAATGTTAATATTAATGTTCTTATGTTGTGTTTTCTGTAGTTAAAGGGATATGCAGCAGCTGGCATATTCTTATATTCTTTTTTTTTTTTTTACTTTTTATGCTCTCTGCTGGTTTCAAGTGGCTTCCACTCAAACCACTTGCTGTCCCTACTCTCCCTTCATCAAGCTCTGCACAGGGGAACCTCTGTAAGATACCCCTCTTGTAAGATATAAACTGTCAGTTTGAACATTTTGTTCTGCTAATAATCTCTCTCAATGAAAGGCCATCTGTCCTGTTCACAGGAAAAATCAAACCAAACCAGACTGAAATGCTAGAACGTGAGCCGAGAAGCAATCAGAAAGAGTGATGCCTCCAAGCCAACACGTGAAACATCATTTCTAGGCGTTTTATGGAATCTAACCATAAATCCAAATCTGTGGACAGGTAATAAACCAAAAGCCTTGTTCAGAAGGTACTCAACTACAGTGAAGTTTCTACAGAAACTGGCTATCTGTTCATATCTAGAACTTACCCTATCTGAGCAGTTCATCTTGACATCTTGCCTACGCTGGATTCCTGGGTGTTTCCTTCTCTGTCCCTTAAGAACTTAATGCCACTTCAGAGCTTGACTAACACAGTAACTGCCTTCTACAAACTGTAGCTGTCAGTGAAGGAGGGAAGACAACTGACACCTCCAAGAGTGCCACAGGCTGTGATCTGTATGGCACACGCTTAACCTCTGTAATTCAAGGGATGCTACTATGGAGCAAGGAAAAATGCCCAAGATTAAATGTGGTACAGAGACTGCCAAGGCGGCCTGCGACTCTACAGTTTCATGGTTATGGCATCTACCTGAAAGATTGCTCCCAGAACTGATCAGAAACTCAATCCTGGAACCATTTGCCGCAAACACAGGCGCATTTGTAGGAACTAGCACTTCGGTGCTGTCCTTTGGCTTTCATGGATGGGTGAAAACACAAGAAGCAGTGCTTAGTGTCAGAAATGCTCACACCTCCCCATTACCAAGAGAAGACAAAGGCGCCTTTCGTCTTTGCCAGGCACAGCAGCAGTACGTTGCAGGGCAGTCTGCTCCCCAAATGAAGGCCTGGAGGCCGCGCTCCTGCGGTGCCCTGCCTGGCTTGTACCGCACCGATCAACGTCCAGCCTCGCACCAACCCGGCCAACCGCGGCAGGTCCCGCCGTGTGGCTGCGTGCCCGGCACACC
>NW_009188885.1:0-13107 GCF_000690835.1 Fulmarus glacialis
CAAAGCCAGCTCAGGTCAGGTCACAGCTGCACTTGCACTGCTTCTTGTAACGTTTGTCCTCTATTGGTTTAGGTGGTTCCTGCTATAGTAATTCCTATAACATGCAACTCAAATCATGGGTTACACAATTTAAAGGTATTTCCATTACAGTCTCCACCCGTGGTCCCTTTGGACCAGGTTATAGGGTTTAACATTGCAATGAACTCCTCCCCTTACTCCTATTCAAACCAGCACAAAGAGAAAGCTGAATTTGTGGGGCTGAGGGAGACATCATGGAAGTCAACAAGAAAACAAGATGAGAAATCCAAATAGGCAATACCGGGGCCTCAAACTGCAGTTGATTCTGCATTTTCTTTTGCCATTTTTGATCCAAAATTCCATACTGGGCACCTAGACATATTTTCCTGTTCTAGTTTCAACAAAATAAGTATAAGGCTTGCCTTTCAGTGAATTGGCTTTTGCTATAGCAAACAAAAGTAGCCAGAATTTTCTGCCCACTTCCATGTAAAGTTTGCATACTTTCTCCTTGTGAGAAAATGAGCCAAGCTCAGTATAAAATGTTGTCAAACATAATTAAAGCTTTTAAAGCTGAGTGAAAAGGCAAGTCTGTCTTTTTCTGCATCCATACCTAAGAAGAAGTCTTCTTAGGTTACAGGGAGAAGATATTGAATGCAACCTTCAAAGGCAGATTGAAGACAGACATTTAAGAAGTGCTTA
This sequence comes from Fulmarus glacialis, assembly GCF_000690835.1. Classification (NCBI taxonomy): domain Eukaryota; kingdom Metazoa; phylum Chordata; class Aves; order Procellariiformes; family Procellariidae; genus Fulmarus; species Fulmarus glacialis. The sequence continues at coordinate 718 of NW_009188885.1, forward strand.
CCATTAAGTTGAACCCTGCTCTCAGTGGTAAACCTCCACAGCTTCAATGAATGTAGAGTTAGAACCAGGTTCAGCATTTTAGATGAGTTCCAGGAGTGCTTAAATAAGGCCAGTCATAAATACTGAAGTAACAAGCTTGAGCTGGAGACTGGCCTAGATGACTTCCTGAGGTCCTTTCCCACCTGAATATTCTTAAGATCTGACATCTTATTTAGTGAATATTTAGTAATTCAGATATTTTTTTCTGTATTCTTCATTACTTTCTAACAAGAGAAAAGTCCAATACAAATGCATATTGGTGGTCACTGCTGCCTGTAAACCACACTGAAGGGCTTAAGGAGAAAACTGCTAACCAGTGGTTGAAACAGAGTTAAGAAAAAGACTACTTTTCCAATAAGATCCCCCTTATTTGTACCTTAAGCAACAATAATGTATTAATCACATCCAAGGAGAAGCTTTGCTTTTCCTTCAAAAGCTGGCTACATCTTTAGGGGCTCACTACACTTTCCCGTAACCAAGAAAATAAATAATACAGAAACATAATTTTAACAGTGAACAGAACATTGTGAGAAGATACCACTTTAAGCAACTGGCATCATCTATGTCACAAATATGGGGAACAATCCCTATTATGGAAAAGGGCTCCTGCCTTTTTACGGATTGTACCAAAATAGTGCCCATATGAGTTAGACATGGCGTCGTAATATGTGATAAAGAATACTCACTGAAGAAATACAACTTTTCCTGAATTTGTTTTATGAGTATTAACATGTTCTGCTGCAAAACTATACTTATTTGCAAATATGTTAATTTCCAAAATTTTATAGATCTTTCCTTTATATGTATCCTTAATGGGCAATATTTTAGAAAACGCATTCATTTCTCCCTGTTTCAAAACGATACATAAATATAGTAAGGCCCAATTTTGTGCATAGAAGTGGGAATGCAATCTGGGCAGCTAAGCACCTCTTAAGCTTCCAATCTGGAGGAAAGAATTCAGGTTTCTTCATCTTGGCTGAAGGCAAACTACTCTGTATGCCCTGAATTCTCTCCAGATTTTATGGTTATGGAATCAGCAGTATGTCCCCATCGGTAGCCAAAATAGCTGTGTATGCTGCAAGATGATACACCTTCAGTGGGAAGTTTGGGAACAGTCTTCTGCCCTCATAGCCTCCTAAACTGAGAGTGATTTGAGGTCAGCAGAACTCATGTATTCTACCAGCATGCAGAAAGCAAGATTCATTAATTTACTTCTGTATAGCAATGCTGGTTTTCTTGAACAACCGAAGTGCTGTTTTTTCATTTATACATAAGTTGTTCGTGGTATCTGTAAAACAAAACCTAGAATTTCTAGGTGCAGCTTTTTTCTTATGTTAGAAGAGGAGGAAAGCCAGACACCTTACATCCCTATAAAACATAAAGAAGAAAAAGATAGAGAAATCATGTTTTTTCAGTCAATTAAAAAGAAATAGAATAAATGTATTGGTGACAAAGAAAAAGAAGCATTTAAAAATGCAGCATGACATAATTAGATCTACCACATCTAGGTCAGCTGAGGATGCAGGATTCACACACCAATTATCTATTCAAAACTTTTGAATGATGCTGTTTTGATTGACAGCTCCCTAACTGTGACTCTTCCCAGGACTAGTAGAACTACCATGCTGCATACACATTTTACATAACTCTGAAAAACAGATCTCCACCTCACTTGAAAAACTCCAAGGCATTGGATATAAAGTAGGGAATGCCATATTCACCACTTATTAGTGGCAGCTCTGCTGGTCTGCAGTTGAGATCAGTCTTTGGATTTCATTGCTTGTTCTCATTGATGGTTATGGAACCAGAGAACAAGGCTATCCATGAACAGATTGAAAAACTTAGGTCTAAACTGACTAGGTGAGAAAGTAGTGGCATTATGTGTGTAAAACTGAAGCCTTCCTTCTTTCTGCCAGTAGGAACTTGAATAACAACCTCTAGGGAGTGACCTAGCAGATAATGCACAAATCAAGGTGGCTTTTTTCTATGTCCTTTCGCCAGCCTCCCAAAATACCATCACTACCATAAACTGTTTTCGGTTTAAATAATAGAATTTAGAATGACATTTAGAATGGAGCCCCAAGGTGAGTGACTGACATATTGTTAAATGTATTCATATCCATATCCTTGGAAATGTCTGGCACATACTATATGCATATTTCATCTTATGCTTTTGTACAACGCTTGTAAAATATGTTTTGCAACACATGAAATGGCTAATCCAAGTGAAGGATAAAAGTCACTGCTACGAGATAGCAGACTTCCTCCTTTAGGTCAAACAAGCACTGAAGATCTGTGCTTAGGTTCCGAGATTCAAGCCACACTAATAGCTCACGATGGAGATTTTTTATACTTTCTATTATCTTCTTGAAGAAAAGACAATTACATATCCAGTTGACTAGCTTGAAAAAACTATCAGAAATGCTATGAAAATGTTTTAAGTCAAAACTGGGATTTCGGAGTTGTTAATGGAAATAAATTTGCTTAGGAAAAAAAAACCCTACAGTTTCTTGACAGTGTACAAGGCTCAAAATGTCACTGTACATACGTCTCAATTTGTGATCCAATAACATACTATATTCAGTATACAAGAGGACCTATGTGCTTCTTTCCTAGTCCTCTAGAATGCTAAACAACAATATACTTAAACATAAAACATGTTATTCTTAGTTACATACAATAAATTGCCGTATATCCCTTCCCTCTTCTCATTCAGATTCTAGTGAATGCTTCTCTGCTGGTCAACTATAACGCAAGATTGCAAGTACTTTTCTCCTTGTCAAATAACACTCTATAAAAAAATACTATTGTCCTCCTGATTTAGAATACATACACATGGCTAGTAAGAAAAAACAGCGTAGTCTAGCAAGTAAAGTCTCGTGTGGGAATTTTCTCCCACGATTATCAGAGAAGATAAATGAAATTTTCAGACACAGCCCTATCAAACTCCACAACACATCAGCATGTGTGCAGCTCGCATACAGCAAAAGGAGGAACCTGAGACAAAACTTATTTTTGCAATCTAAATAATGAGAGAGTGCCTTGCAATGCTGATAGTGGAGGAAGCATTTTCATTAGGTATGTTTCACTTTCTTCCTCGGTGCAGCAATCCACTTACAGAAGCTGTATGTTGTTACATGACACATTTCCACTTTCCTGCAGAAGTGCCTGTGATTTTTTGAATGCTGTTTGTTGTTACTGCCTTTCTTCTCCGACACAATGCACCAATTTTTAACCTTTTCAGTAACCCGGTGACACCTCTGGGATATTACAGTATTCCTGTCAAAATGTCTGGTCTACAACAATAAACTTTACATTGATGTCTTGCTTTTCGGGAATAATTACACTGTTCCTTAAATGTTAGCCTATTTACTATTTGTGCAAAAAGATGACAATAAAATCAATGGAACACAATTCCCAAATGTGCATCAAAGTCTTTTGCAATGTTAATGGATTAGTGTGTCTATAGAGGTGCAAGATCATTTTGTCTCAATGCTTGGACTTGCACATGATATGCACTTCCTCAAAGCTAAACTTATTAACCCTTATCTGCTGAGCTCATCTGTTTAAAAAGTTAGTTTAATCTCCCTGCATTTGTCAGGATTCTTTTTTTTTTTTCTTCTTTTCTTTTCTTTGTTTTTTAAAGCCAAGCCTGGGAATACTGCCCATCGATCAATAGGTGTATGATGAAGGAACTTCGTCCTGCTACCTATGACCAGCGGCTATGTTTTTTCAATGATTCCGCAGGAGTCAAAAACTCAACAAAGCGAATCGCGGATGCTGTAAAGGGAGCATGCTGCTCATGTCTGTGACCACTGTATGCAAAGCTTGGCATTAGTCACCGCCAGGCCGCCTCTGACAGCCCTGAAGTGAGGGAGATTAATGTGAGGCAGGGGCACTTTATTATTGTCATTCTGTTCTTTCACACTCTGCCTCTGACTTTCAATTTTGCTCCAGAATTAATTGTCTGCTCCCTACAGTATGACTGATGTAGAAGGATACAAGTAACATAGGCACCTGGTTCTGGCCTTGACAATCTGACTCGATGTTGCAGGATGTATTGTGTACAGTCAAATTCAGGGACAGACGGGCATCTTTCAAAGAAATCAGCCAATGTTTCTTTTGACTTCAATCAGATTTGACTGTAGATTATCCTTCTCTAAGAACAATTTTTTTCTTGTAGAGATGCTAACAAAATGCCAGCGCCATTATTAAGTACCACTACATGATACTGTTGCTCTGTTTTCTGCAGCTTCATATGAGGCCTTTCTCTCCAAGCTTTCCTTTTTATGTTTGAAGGTAGTAAATTAGTCATGTAGCAGCGTTAAATCCCTACCCTCTCAGAGTTAAGCATTGTTGTGAGAACATTATATATGGTATCTTTGACAATAAAAATACATGGCTATGTAAGCCAGTATCATTTACTATTTATTGGACTAACAGTTCCAAAGCAAATTATGCACAAAGTAAGACAAATATTTAAAGATCTTGTATCTAATAGAATATCTGACTGCATATCAGACTTAAAATGAACTGCTGTACAGAGAGATCAAAGAACATCTTTACTAGAGCATAGAGGATGGAAAAAAAGAAAATCACTTTTAGGATGGAAAAAAATCATACAGAATCAGTCTTTGCACATGAACCACTATCTATCAGTCTGCTTTTTCTCAGTTTAACATCTGATGGTGACAAATGCAAAGCCAGTTCTACGATGCAGCAAAACAAGGAGCTTCACCTTTATCTTTAAACAATAAGCATTTGCTAGTAGTCACAGACATTGCTACCAGACGTATGGGCAATAATATCAACGTTTGCTGTTCTAAAAATAAGCTTAACTGTGGTGTATTTGGTAAAGGTTTAGTTCTTTGTGCCAGATACTCTAAGTGCCCATTAATACTTTCAGTTGAATTTGATCATATTTGGTCAGACTGGTGATAAACTTTTCAGAGCTATGCAGCTGAGAAACTATCAGATGTATGCAAAACATATAGAAATAAGCCTCACTAAATGTTCCATTGCTTAATGTTTCTCCCTTAGTACATGGGTGGGGTTCTTGGAGAGGATCTCAGGAATTTCTTCCCAAATACCCTCTCTAAATAGAACATGCAATAAATTATTGAGGCTTTGACTCATCTACTGCTTCAATATGACCATTATATTATGTTAAAGGGTACAGAAATATATAATATGCTGAACTGTCTCGATCCTGGATACCAAAAGGAAAATTACCACCATTCAGTGAGGATGATCCAACCTCATTAATTAACCATTTATCACGATGAGCAAAACGTGAAAAATAACTAGTTGCTTTTACGAGAGGAAGCAGCTTTTCCCACTCGCTCCAGTTTTCCCAGACCTCTGGGCAAACTAGATTTCAGGCTGCATTTCAACTTCCTTGAAAGACACAAAAAGCGATGAGAAACTCTGCCTCTTTAAAAAGGTGTGCGAGTAAATGTTGTAATATCCTTCAAACCTGACATTAAGTATTCAAATGTTACTTAAGCAAAGTGTGAGCAATTAAATTAATCAATCTTCCCAGCCATGTACTGAACAGATGTTCAATAAATCCTCTCTGCTTACAGTGTGGGAGAAAGAAAGTCCACTTTTAGCTGTCCTTCAGTGATGACATCCCTCAGCCTGTCCTTTCTCTAGGCCTCATGGGCCACTGCCAGGCAGTTCTGCTGTGTTGTTTCTTTATTATAAATAACAACAGACCACCTGGACTACCTGCAGTACCTGGAAGCTGAGGTTTAATGATCCTTCAGGCTACATCCTCAGCTCTCTCCTGATCCCAGATAATGGGACTGATGGGAATGGCAGAGGAGTGACGGATGGCAGTGACGAATGACTCCAGACAAACATGTGCTGACAACTAGTGAATATGGGGCAGCGTTGCAGAAAGGTCAAGATAAAAGTATTTGCTTGACTTTCAAAGTTTCTCCATGAAAAAACACTTGGAATCCTGGTATTTGTTACTACCAGATAACTTCGCCAAGCAGATGTGTACAACGTACTATCAGATTATCGCAAATCTGGCAAACAACAATGCAAGCAGGATCAAATACTACCGTTTAGTAAAAAGAAACTATCTGCAAAGCTAGAACAGGTATATTACATAAATATGCAAGAAGCTGAATATTTGCAATTTTCAGTGTTAAAGTTGCTAGCAGCTACAGACATGTCCTCTTGTTTTTTAAAAGTGTCTATTCTGTTCTAAGCAGGTTCCCATCCCAGCCACAACCGCGCTCTCTCGTTACGCCATCAGCGCAGGGAAAGGCTACTGCACCACCCAGTCTTTCTGCCCAATTAAGCAGTGAGGTCTTTTCTTAGCAGAAGTTATAAAGTTTGCCTGGAAGTCCTGTGATGTAAAATTTGATTGCTATGTTCATATCATCATCTCTATTTCAGAATCTCAGATTTCACAAATTAAGGGCCAAGGTTATTCATCGTATTCCCCAAACCTTAAACAACAAATCCTATTGAGTTATATGATATATACAATGCATCTCATCATCTTAACTTTTTACATGTTAATATCATCTGTGATCAAATGAGTCGACTGACATTCAAATGTAATGTTTAAAATTTCTGCACCACAGATATACAACTTCAACCTTTTGAATGCTGCCATTCCGTATACGGACTTTATCCACATTTTAATGAGGCTTTAAAATCTCCAAGATTGAGCTAGTATTTTATATAGAACTGCCTGCTTTTTATGATATCCTGACATGTTGTACAACATTTGTGACTATATTGATCCTTATAAATTCAGCATCTATATATATATTCATAAAAAGTATTCCCCTCCACGTTCAGTAAGTAGTAGAACGGCAGGGCGGGCCGGGGGCACGATGACAGGAAACACGAGGGGTGCAGTTCATATGCGATTTGCTCAGCGCTAAATAGACAGGTAAGGAATATTTCAGTAGCACTGTTGCACAACTCAGCAATACTCAAAAAATTAAAATACCATGCTCAAAATGCACAATAAAGAAATGCCAGGGTTCTTTCTCAAACTTTACCCTGTTTCATTCTCCTTCAGACAAACCTGTTACAAATCCTGAGGGGGTAAACTAGGCTCTTCTCCCACCTGGGACAGTTATACATCTTCATGCCCTCATCTTTGCCTGACTGCAGAGACAAGCTTTCTTGTGTTTCTCCATGCAGTTTCATGCTTTTAATCTGAAACAAATGATTGCAGGAAAAAAAGCATTATCACCTTGGCGAGGCATCAGGAGTATAAAGAAAAAAAAAAGAAAGGGTCTATGGGCAAATTCATCTTCCATTGCTACAATCAATCTCTCACCTAAAGAAATACACAATAACTAGGCAGGAAAGGGCCAAGATTTATGGCCTAGAAACATCTACACTGACCAGCATACACCTAGCCTTCTTGGCTCCCTCCTTGCCAGAATGGCTCTTTCTAACAGTTACAATGATATACTGTCTCTCCCTACTGTTTTACAAGTACATTAGCTTTATTTAATGAGATCTCTGAGTAATTTAACAGATGTATGTAGGACATAAGACTAGAAAAACTCTTGCTACTTGAACACTTTTGCCAAGGTATTCTAGGGCTAGCTAATCTCCACTACCATGTTATATTCCTTGAAATAGTGCTATTGGAATTTTGGGAAGGTTTTTAAAAATCATTTTAATAGAAATGTTATATTATAATCAAATAAAATAGTGCCATATTCAACACTTGCTTGTATGAGGCCCATAAAAATCAGGATAAATGTAGTTACTTTAGATCTTCAAAACTATTTATATATTAAAAGGCCTGAGACAAATTCAGAAGCACAGACGAATATATTTGTTAAATTTTTGCACCCTGTTCTTTCCTGTAATTTCAACATCATGTGCCAAGGGAAAAAAACAGATTCTTTCATTTTAAAAACACATATATTCAGCTTTAAAGTTCACAATGATTGGATCACTCAATAAGAAAGCATTTAAAAGCACCGTATTCTGAGTTTTTGTTTAATATATGAAGTATAGCTAGTCATTACTTTAACACAATAGCTCTGCTTTCCATTATTTTATTATTTCTGTTTCTGAGCAACAGACAATGTTTTGGATGGCTGCTGTTATCCAGCAAACTAGTTTTAAATAATAGTGTTATATAGTAAAATATTAAATGAAAAAGACTGTAATAATAACTTTTAAAATAACTCTAATAAGCTACGATTAATAATATGGAGAGGAAGCAATAAGGAATTACCTGTTTAAAATAACATTCAAACAATTTTTCTTAGTAAAAGAAAGAAGATGGGCATAAACTTTATGCATTTGTCTGTGTATTTTTTACAGCAATGCGTCTACAAAAATCTATACAGTGTGTTGCTGTTTTCTCATACATTATACTTTTAAACTTGATTAAAAATAGAATATTGCCCCAGATTCAGTAAATGACTTCAATGAACTACATTAAAAAAAATTCAACAACTTCAATTCTACCCAGTGGTGAGACCAGTACTAATTGAGTTTAGTGGCATTTTTCTGTAAATAATATATAGTCTCATTAAAGAATGTTTATTTTAGTTTGAAAATATATTTCTTTTTAAAATTCTTTTAAGCTGAAGGGGAAAAAAAAAAGAAAAGAAAAAAAAAGGATGAGGGTAATATTTACTATTCTAGCAAAGTGTTCAATGTCCTTCTGGCTTACAGGATATTGTGTTAACCTTGAATTAGACCATAAAACACAGTTCTAGCACATATATACATAATTACCCATAGAAGACTACGACATTTACAACAAGCGTGTTGCAATAGATACGTCTAATATTTAGAGAAAATCCACATACGTATCTGACCAAAGTAAACATCCTAAACCACATTCTGAATGTTATATCACACCTTATCCAGTGGTAATGATTCCTTGTTTAGAAAGTAGGAAAGGTCAAGTTGTGAGCTTAAAACGTGGATATTTCTTTAAATACAAGAAAAACACTGATAAAATTCAGGGTACAAAATTATGAATAGTCACCATGTAAAATTATACTAGAAATCAAGAATGTACAGAATTACTGTAGAAAAGAAAGTAGAGGGAGAAAAGTAGAAAAGAAAGAGGGAGAAAAAGGAAGAACATAAGCTGGAAGAGAGCAAATTCATTGCATGAAATTTCATTTCTTGAGAGCTATACATCAAGTTGTATTTGTTTAATGAGGTTGACACTAGAAAGATGTATAGAACATGTCAGACACCCAGTACCAGTGCGTTCTGGGAAAAAGATAACATCTGAGAATCTGACCACTCACTTCGTCTTCTAGCCAGACTTCTCTATCTACTGGTTCTTCGGGGGATTATAAATGAGAGGGCAGGAGGAACAAGGAGCAAAATAATGAAAAACACACAAAAAAAAGAAAAAATTATAACATTGTAGAGCAAAGTAAAGCCAGATTTATTGACCTCACAACTACATAATCAAGAGAAAGTTATCACTGTAGAAACTTTTACTAAAGCGGAATGATCTTAAATAACAAGGGAGTGCTATGAAATTTACAGCACTTTTAAGATATGCAAATTGAATGCAAGGTATAGACATAAGGGTAATTAATTGTAAATCTAAGAATAATGTTTCTTTGTCAGGGCTGTCTCCATGTTGTGGAATACATTCTAATGTGCCTTAACTCTGAATATTTCTTAAAGGCTGGTCTAATTATAAGACGTTCAGAATTTCAAAATAGCAGTTATTCTTATCGTTTAATATAGCTGCTGTAAAGTTTCACAACAAAATTTACTGATTACATGAAAATATTTTGTTTTAACTTTCAAGGATACAGCACTTGTTTAGAAGTCTAGGCACTGAGTGTTTGTCTTGGAAAAAAATAATATGATAGAAACAGCTTTCACCTAAAACATGTTGGGGGGGGCAGGGTTTAAAAGGAGGAGAAAGGAAGGTGGCAAAGAATCAACATAACTAACTGCAAACACCTTTGTTGCATTTTTTAAAGTTATAATGCTGGTTTTCTAAGCACTTAATAGAATAAAATATAATTTTATAATTTCATTATTTACTTAATTTTTCCTATATTATTTGTCACTCATGTGACAATAATTAAGGTCAACCTTTCCATTACGACAGGACTATAAAAATTCATTTTCTCATATTGAAGCTTGACGTACAAGCCCCAAGTTTGAAAGGAGATTTATATAAACTTATAGAACATATAAAAACTTTTACAGCAATAATTCAAGCCTCTGCCAGCTTCAGCAGCAGGCCTACATAAGTGGCTCTGCTTCCTGACAGAAAACACACTATTTGAGCTGCTTTTAGCATTTAATTAATTCAGACAAATTAAAACAAACTTCTTTAGGGGGCAGCATAGTAAACAGTCTTCAACAACAATGCCCTAATATCTGAGATGCATTGAATTTTTAGGGATAAAACACTGATTTATCCTCATGTCTTAGTAGAACTTGCTATAGACCTGTAGAAGAGTTAAACAACATCGGGGAGAAGAAGAGTGTGAGCAGCCAAAGCTCTCCATGAGTCAGATTACTGACCACCAAACTACCTATAGAAGCGGGTAATACAGGAACACAGGGCTTTGTGAACTTATTCCAGCTGATAATTGTTAAGTTCCAGCAAAATAAACTCTAATCACATATATTATCTTACAAAGAAACTACATTGTTGGAAGTATGTGATTTAGATACATGTGCATTAGCACCACAAAAACCCTTCCTTATTTTCACGAGTCGCCAACGTTACACTCCTACTTGTGCAAGAATCATCCATAACCCCCACATACAGGATATTCTTTTCATACTCCAAAGGGAAAAGAGCAAAACACTTCATAACCACCTATTTTAAAAGAGGTGCAAGCGGGATAGTTTGCACTCTATCAGTGCAAAGGCGAGATGGTCAACTGGGAGGATTACAATCCTTTGCGAAAACCATTGTATGAAATAGATTGTTTTCTTTATGAAAGGAGGGCTTCTGGGGGAAAAGAGCCACAGTTCCTCATGCAGTTGGCGATTAATAGTAAAAAAAAATTAATAGTTAAAAATTTTGGCCAGCAGAATCGGTGTGGTTATCTGCATGAGACGAAATGCATTTTAGAAACACATCAGAGAATGTCTTTGGGAGATAGGGAAGAGAGAGAGTGATTGAGCATCAGTATGTAATACAAAAGTAAATGCTAAGACTACTTTCAAAAATGTACACATCATCGCTTTATGTCTGGTCTGCCTAAACAATTAAAATATTCTGTTAATATTTTTTACCTAAGCATAACATACCATAACTTTAGCTCCCCTTCAGTGACAGTTTGTGCCTGGGAGTTCTGTTACAGTTTAAACAGAGACCTCAGGAAATTTGAAACCATTGCCAGATATAGAGGAAGGTTTCATAACACAAGTTAAATGCATCATATGCTCGCATGAGAGGGTCTCTCCTATATAACACTTGCAGAAATTATAAATTCTCCATATGCCAACAGAGTTAATAGCTTCCTTAAAGGATCTTTCAAAAATTATGCTTGCACAGGAGTAAGTTTCCAAAACTTTCTACAGGGAAACACGAAACCAAGGCACTTATTAATGGTGGGTTGGAATTGGGGGAAACTTTAAGTTTTCAACCCTCCTTACTTTTATGATGGCTTTCCTACACAAGGCTTAAACTTTCTTGTACCTGAAGAAAGTCTCAGTGGGAGTTCTCATTGACACCCTCTTCTCTAACTTCTTGAGAAGGCAGAAAATTTAGTCTGGAGTAGTAAAGGCCATGAGAGAACAACTAGGGTAGAAGGTCTGGCAAGGTTATGCAAAAATTTCTAAAGGCCACTTAAGGAGGAATTCTAGGAGACAAACTTCATGGTTTTGGTGGAGATAAAGGATATGAAGACAGTCTTTTCCTTTTCTGTGGAAGTGCATTGGAAATTCTATTACAGTGGTAAAAAGACAGCCTGATCTGAAAGCACAAAGCTCTTGTTTTCACCAACTGCTTTTCTATAATGTGACTGACAAGGGTTACTGTCCTTTTTGAAGCATTTTTGCACATTATAGTTTGAATCAGATTTCAAGTGGAGATTACAATTTTTTTCAATCACTTAGTGAAAGACTATATTTTATATGTCTTGGGCAAGTTACAGAGTTAACCATAGCTATGTTTGATCCACATTAATTTTTCTCATTAGTCTATGATATCTGCTAGTAATTTTACTCATTGTATTTGCAGGTTCAGTGAACATTTCAACTGGTTGTAATTTTGCAAAAATCTCTGATATTCAAACTTGTGACTGAATGCCCAGAAGACAAAAAACAGCAGAAGAGCCAAACTAGGCTTACACAATAACCGTGACTGAAGGGAGTGGTGCTGTGGTTTAACCCAGCAGGCAGCCA
>NW_009188886.1:0-17322 GCF_000690835.1 Fulmarus glacialis
CTGCCGCTGCCTCTCCAAGGTAAGCTCGTCTGCGCGTTTAACTTTTCGGAGCAGCCGGGGCTTTCGCAGCTGTTGCAGCTGGTCAGTCCTCCCCGCTCTGCGGTGACAATCGCCTTGGCTCCATTTTAGTCTTGAGATTTTTTTTATACCCATAAGGACTAGGTGTTCTTTAAAGGGCCATTATGCTGGGGGGTATTAGCGCCTCTCTCTCTATTTTTTTTTCCTAATATCTGGAGATGTGGTCGCTGTTACACTACAATTTTTGCAAGCCTTTATTCAAGCCTTGTTATTTGCAGGTAAAATAGATTGCAGATGCAGAGAAGTAGATTTGGGCATGAGTTTCTCGTGCTTGTAAATAGAAATGTTATTCTTCTGTCAGTGGGAAGGGGGAGCAGAATACAACACTGCTTTTAAAATGAGAGGGAACGCACACGGGCATTTTCTGTGTGCCTTCGGACTCAGCAAACTGAGTGAATCTGGTGTGGGGAGTCTGTGTTTCCTTGTCCCGAGAGAGCTAAAGCCAGGATGTATGCATTACGGTTGTTCATTCATCAGCGGCTGCAGATAATGCAATTACCAAGTCAGCGGCGCATGGATGCTGCCCTGCGTGTGACATGCTGAGAATACTGTACTTTAGGAAGCCACCACTCGCTGTAGTTTGGATAAAATAGAAGCTGGGAATGGCAGGGTATGAAACTGATGTGTCTTTAAGTGGAGAAGAGGCTACTGGTTAGTCTCACTCTATCGTTTCTGAGGATTTGTATTTTGTGTGCTTTTATGCAGAGGTGTAAATACCTTTTGCAATCTGTTCATAAGAAATTCAGGAGTGAAAAATAGTTGGCAGCAGCTTCAGGTATCACCAGTGCCTGATGAATGGTAGATGGTTTAGATGCCTGAGAATTCACAGTAGTTTTAATTAAATCCTATCACAGAAAGGGCTTCATTTAGGTCTCAGTTTTTTATTTACAGATCAGATTCTGCAGCCCTGGTATGGCTACCTCTCTCCCAAGGTGTCTTGGAAAGGAAGGGAAAAAAAAATCACCAGCGTGATTACCATGGACACAACTGTCCCTTATTTATTTATTAGGCTATTAGGGTAATGAAGAAAAGCCATGCCTGCCCTGCTGTGCAGATCTCATTTCAGCAAAACTGCCTGTGCTCCTGGTGTTACCCATGTTTGATTTTTAACCAGTAAGTGCCCTGTGCTGGTGTCAGTGCCATAGTTCCTACACCTCCACGTATGGGTATTCATTGTAGCCCCCAAATCAAGGGGATAAGAGTGGAGCCCAGATGATTGTTAGTGGGATTTCTTCTAAGCAGAATGTGCTCTTCACTCTTCTACCCAAAGATCAGTGTTTGCTTGCTTGTAGTTGCTGCTGCTTTATTCTGCCTGGTACTGCTGTTATTGCTGCTGTTTTGTTGCAATATTTGGTACATTAGTATTTCATTTTTATGGATTATGCTACTGAAAGATTGTTCTCTCTTGTATTTGTTGCTATCACATCATGAAAAGAAACAGTATCTGTCCCAGACAGCTTCTCTACCTAGAAGGTACGGGAAAGCAAGGGGAGGTTTAGCTTGCTCAAGGTTACTAGCAGAGTTAGTATCCCTTGACTTCTAAAGGCTGGACCACATTGGTTCTGCTGCATGAATACAGATACAGAAAATATGTATGTGTCACATTAGTGTCCCTAATGACTCCCATTTCTTTTACACTCCACTTTTCTTATTCAGTAAGTATACTTACTATTTTTAAAAAGGAGTAGTTATTTTTAAAGATAATCTTGTTCTGTAAAGCCAATATTGATTGATAATGCCATAAAAAGATACAAGTAGTGATATTTAGGTAGTCAAAACACAGCAAGTGTGCTTTTTTTGGAATACATCAGATTTTTTGTAAACAGAAACAGAAACACACACATACACACAAGCTCACACTTAAGCTGTCTACAAGAAGAAAGAAACAGTGCCTAATAAATTTCACACGCCCAGGCGGCTAACCTAAAAGTCAGGAAGGTAAGAATTGCATGCTCCATATTATGCATGTGAATATTATTTGCAGCTTCCTTTTTCTTCAATACGTAAGTGATTCAGAGAGTACAAATGTAAGGATTCCTCCAAAGGAAGGTCATGTGATAAACAGGTCTCTTCTTGTGTTTTCTGTTTGTAGGGGAGGGAAAATATTTGGAATGGGGGGGAAAAGGAGAGCTCAGAGAAACTTCGAAGCACTCTGCAAATGTTGAATTACGAGTTTACTGTTTCTGCAAAGATTGAATCTGGGGAAAAACTGGAATGTTAAACCTTTGTGCAAAATACATGTCCTATTTTTAAGGATGTGCTCAGTGTATGTGTACTTGGGCACATGCATGTGTGTGCAGACACTCAGGTCACTATTAAGAGATGGCAGCAGATGTTGGTCACACAATTTATTTATTCTGATGTGTTACGTATACAATGTGCTAATTAATTGATGAAACTACTACAGAATGCTTTGTCTCAATGGTATCCTGCAACAGAGCGCTACACTGGTTAATTATCTGTTCCTCTATGTTTCTTTAGTGTTTTTTCAGTTTTCTGGTCCTTAACTTCACTAAATGCCTCTTTGGTCTGTTATAGAACAGGGCAGGTGGGGATACCAAAGCAGTGCTGTTGATGTTTTTGTTTGTTTTGTTCTGAGCGAAGACTATAGTATATATCGCCCAAGATGGATGAACAATCATCGTGTTTTCTCTCTTTGCTGAGTCCTTTGCAATGAGCCAGAGAGGTTCTGTTGGTCTGATTCCGAAGTCTTAAATCCCTTCCATAATCCCATTAACTTCTCTGGACCTATATATGTGAATGAGCGTTACGGAATTAGGTTGTACAATGTGTGTTATTTGTGGTGCAAGTGTTAAGACATGGTCAGCACTTTCATTGCTTAGCGTAATTTATATCATAGCAGAGGCTACCTATCGGGTTATGGAAACTGCTTGTACCTTTAAAAGTGAACAAGAAGTTTTCAGCAGAGAAGCTTTTTTTTTTTTTGGTGAGATTTTTGCTTTGGATTTATTCGGCATTGGGAAATGCACTGGCAGCATGAATAATGTTAGGTGTTCTTTGAAAATTGTTTTTAATTCAGGCCTTTGAAGTTCTCAGTCATGGCTAGGTTGTTTTATTCTTTGCTCTTCTTGTGTAAAAGAATATGCTGTGGCTTTTACTTGCTGCTCAAGATTTCTGAAGTAGGAGCCTAACAAAAGCCTGGGTTTTCAACAATGCTGGGTACCCAGATGTTTCCCCTCACTTTTTCCTTTTCCTTAGGTGATTGGCACTTAGTCTGTATATCTAAATAGGGATTTATGAACCTGACCTTCGACTTCAGTATGATTTCAGCCTCTGTTCCTGTGCAGACTATACTGTGACCCTGTGACACACCATGATATAAGCAGGTTTTGGATTGACTTGATATTTGGATCAGTTAGAGGAGAGGTTTTGGGAAGTGGTGATGTCACGTCTTCACACTCAGCTGAGACAGTGCTTATCCAAGCATGGCAGTAAAGGCAAATGTGCTACTGGAGGTGTCTTTCAAAGAAGGTGTCATGCTGATGCCGTGCATGCTCGGGTTCTTCAGCACTCCGCAGTTCTTTTTGCATGAAAATTGATCCGTGTCAAACTGCAGCTCGGATAGTGGTGGTCGGCCACTCTGTAATAACTCTGCTAACTAGATGTAGTTATGCCTCATTCTCCTCGTTGTGTGTGGTTGCTGAGTGTTGCTAAAATAGACTCTACATGCCATCCCAGAGAGAAATGCTATTTAAATACTATAAGGAATAATACCTTTATAAATGCCTTCTCGTGGTCTCACTAAGATATCATGAAGCATGATTAAGTAATTTTGGATTCCTGCATCATAGATGCTGTTTGTTGGTATGTGTTTAGAAAAACAAATAGTATTAGATGAGAATAATTAGGTAGAAAAACTGGTTTGTGATGTGCTTCTCAGATCAGACACTTCATATCTGAATTTGGGTGTGTGAATGCCTGTATGTCAGTAGATATTTTATTCTCTCTCTCTTCCTTTCCTTTTACACCTGTCTAATGTGTACAATATAAACCTGGGTGTTTGGGTTTCCTACCCATTCACAGTAAGAGGAGATGGTCTGGATTGATTTTTAGGCAAGTTTGTTCCATATCCTTTGTGAAGTCTCTCTAGCAGCAGAATTATAGTGTAACACTAAATCTGTTTCTTATCTACAGATGCCAGCATAGGCAGGCAACTCTGCCATCACTTTACAGCTGAAGGAAATGAGATGTGGAGTGGTAAAGCAATTTCTACAAGAAATTATCTTTTATATCCATAGCCAATCTTCTAACAGTTTATTGATGTTTGCCCTCTTCATAAACAATAAAAACTTTGAAGTGAGTAGCCTTATCTTAGAAAGCAAACTGTTGCTAAAATTATTCTTTGTTAGGAAGACTTCTGAAATAATTCCACTTCCTCTTATCCTGAGAACCAAGAGAAGATTATTCAGTACTGTAACGGCTGGCGGGTTTCAATGCCTCCATCAAAATGGGAAAACAGGAAACAGCAGCATGCATGAAAACGTAGTTTGCCTACAGGATTGATTTATAGCTATTCTGGTCTTTCAAAGAATCAATTATTTACATAAATTGAATGAAATATGCCCCTATTCTGGTTTTGAATAAACACAGCAACACTTGTTCACATAAGGAGCAGAAGTTATATTTTTCCTAGAGCAGAATGAACATAATTAGAATGAAGATGACTGTGTGAAAAGGGAGGCTGATAACAGAATATGAGTCCATCTTTCTTTTTTTCTATGTCTGTATTGATCCTAGCATCTAAAGGTCAAAAGTAGCGGTTGTTCAGTTATTATTATGAGTTTTGTGAGTTTCAGCCCACTTTCCAGCGCCTGCAGCATTGCTGTTACAAGAGGCACCAGTGGTGCCCTTGCGGGAAGGCCAAGCCTAATGGTCCTCACAGTCAAATGCCTTTTATAATCATAGGCATGGTTCTTGTGAGTCAAGCAGGGTCAGTTAGTCATGTGAGGCCCTAAGAGAGAAAGGCCAGATTCAGGGACTGTGCACTTGGAATTTTGCCCAGCTATGTCAATAGCAGTAATGACATGTAAGGTAGCGTTAGCCCTCACTTAGTTAAGCCCATGGTTTAGAAGAGCTAAGAAAAAGCAATGAGCCCTGCATTGGAACAGAATCTTATTTGATATAATGTGGAATTATAGCTGTCATTATCTCAAAAATATTCAGATATCTCAAAAAATCAATTCATCTGAGAGTTTATACAATGCTGTCCAGTCTAAGTGAATTTATAGGTATTTATCCGTTTATCATTGGTGTTATTTAAGCGAGGGATAGTACTAGATTGTACTAGGTCTGTTTCCTACTCTCCGTGTTCTTTGTTGTGATGTGCTCTCTCTGAGCGTTCTAAATATTGTGGAAAACTATTTGCAAGCGTTTGTTCAAATAAGACATGTCTTTGCAGTGGTGGTACTTGTAACTCCCTTTTATTGGCTAATTTTGTAGAATTTTATGGAATAAAGTGTTGGTTTTACACATGGTTGTTTTTCTGAAAACTTGGGTGAAATTTATTTGCATATGAAGTACCTCTCATCCTCATGGAAAGCCATTCTTGTGTTTTGGGGATAAGCCAGTCACAAAACGTAGGCTGTACTGAGGGAGTAGCCGGTCATGCAGCACTGAGCTCCACAAATACTTGGTGGATATTGAAGTGTGGTTGGCAGTCTTTTGCTTAACTCTGTGTAGAGATTTGTATGGTCATGATAGGAGGCAGCCGAGCCAGTGCTTGGTAGGGGGGAAAAAGCCAGGAAGACTAATGTGATCTGTCGGTGTCGACATTGTGCCTTAGAGTATGACCCAGGTCCTAGATGCTGGGTAACATACTGGCACCTGGGGTTTGACATCATACTGTCCCTAGCAAAGAGTCTGAATTGAGTGTGAGTTCAGGCTGCCTAAAAATGCTACTACAAGTCCTTGCATCAGGTAATGTGAGACTGTGGGGTATCTTCAAATGATTCCCACCTCATCTTGGCCACCTGAAATCATCACTGCAAGGGTAGATGGCATGACTAGAGGCTGTACAGTGTAGAGTCTCCTCACAGTGCTGGCTGTGTCTAAGCTTTTCTCTGGGAATACCAGCAGGGTCACTGAACGCCCATCCTGAGGGCTCCTTCCAGGAAGTAAGTGGATTCACTGCTCTAGACAACTATGAGGATACAATCTCTGTCTCCAGAAGCCTTAGAGAAGATCTTTGTGTTAATTACAATGGAGTCCCCTCCATCATGTAGCGTGAGAGATACCGCACGTAGTGTTCTGTATATCATCTTAGAGTTACCAGTCAAGTCTTGTGTCGTAAAGAAAATTGCGATGAATTACAGCTTAGCACCCCGTACCAGTATAACGTGTGTCTTGGGAAGAAATCTTCTCAGAAACCTGTTGAGCACAAGTCTGCAAAATTGGGAAAGAATATATTACATACACAAACATGTTGGGTGACAGTTAAAAGCTTCAGGAAAAAATGATTAGGTATCGCAGTTTCTCCTGATGCAGTGTGACATTTGAAGGGCTAGAAATAGCACTCTGGTAACACATTTTAATAGGTGACTAGATACTTAGTTTTGTTTCTTCTCTTGAAAGGTCTGGTTGTGCTGTCAGTACAGCTAGATTGAAAGCTCTTAGACTGATTAATTATTAAAAGAACCCACTAAATATTTTACACCTTTTTATTTTTTATCTTTTTATCTTGTCTATTGATACTTTTCTTCTTCTAAGAGTTTACAACAGCAGAGAAAAAACTATTCACAATATATGCTAAGAACTTATATAGCTTCCTATAAAAGATTAAAAAAGAACAAAGATTTTGTAAATATTTGTTTCCTCACTCTATCTTTGCTTCAGTTTCTTCTTGCTTTCTGTGCAGCACCTCTCTGAATCTGTTTTGTTGGGTAAGTAACCAAATTTTTTTTTTTTTTTTTTTCTGAGATTTGTTGTACATTTATATGTCCAGCAAATTTGTGCTCCCCTTATGCAAGATGTTATATGAATGTCGAATAAATGCAAATTTGTGTGGTAGAAAGTTTGTTTTCTAGAAAGTGAGGTGTGCCAAGCAGGGGTAGCATGGTGCTGTAAGACTATGCTGTAGACTCACATTCATGAAGAATACATGGTTTGTGTCCTACCTCACCATATTATTAGGCACCATGTCTTAGCATATCTGTGAGTTAGAGGTCTTTATAGCCAACTATACAAATGTATGAAAAATCATAGAATCAGAGACCCCAAACCTGGAAATCATGTTTCCTCAGACACTGAAGACACTTGGATATGAATTTAGCATCTTGAGCACATCAACAAAATACTTGTACGGTCTTTGCTTGCTATTCTAACATTTAGATGTTTTGAAGACCTGTACAAATTGTGTTGTGGTTCTCCTAAAAGTGGTGCTTAGTTACGCATATGGCAGTGCCATAATACAAACAATGTATTATTGTTGTTGACCTTTTTTTGCAGCAGGTTCTGTTTTATTGCTTGGATTCAAACAACACTGGCACCAACTAAGATCAAAGTCCTCATAACAATAGGCCTTGTGCAAACACGCCAGAGACAGCATTGACCCAGCACGCTGTTGGGCTAAGTAAGTGAGAAGACTGGGAGTGGGAGGGCTAAGAGGAGGATGGAGGGGTGTAGTGCTGTTGACACGGACTCTTGTGTGAGGAATGAGATGGGGCCTGGTGGGCTGCCACCTTTTCCTTTCCTTGACTTTGTAGCTCAGCTTTGGTCCGTGATCTGGCATCATTGGACAGTTTGCATATTTGGTAGTGAGTCCTCTCCTGCCTCAGATAGGTATGAGACAAAGCTAGCAGTAGAAAACCCACAGACTTTCTAACCTCTCTTTCATAGCAGTCCGTATAGTTTTGTGAGACTTCCTCTGTGAAGACTTTCATAAATAATACACTGCGCATTCAATCATGAGATATATTGTCCATAGAAAAAATGCCTGAAAGTACTTAAAAAGAAAAGAAACTTAACAACATCTTCACAGAGAGATGGCTATCGTACTGACTGTAAGACTGATACTCATGATAGAACAGATCTTCAAGCCTGGGTATACTTATTAACAGTAAGTTTTTAATAAAAGCGTTTTTAAAATATATATCATTTATCGCTTCAGTTTGCTAGGTGGTCTCCGGAACACTGTCTAAAACCAGTATCAATATTTTAATCACAAGGCGTGCTTGTTTTCTTAAAAATCATTTATACTTAGAAAAATGAAACAAAGCCCCCAAAGACTGTTTCCTATTACAATTCCTGGGTCACTGTGCCCCATTGTATAATAAATGGGTATGAATGGGGCAAATGACTGGCCATCAGTCTTTGTGCTTATGACACTGAACGAGTGATTAGTAGACTTAGATCATGTGCTCATGTTTTATTTCTAATTAGCTGAGAAATGTGATGCACGTATCTTTATATGATGGTTCTGATCTTCTTTAAAAACATTAGTCTGTATCATGGTGCTAAAACCAAACAGTAAGAACTCTACGAAAAAGGGTTTATCAAGCAAGTAAATTAGTTGGAGATTCTTGGCTTAGAAGCCATGGAGGGACAGAAGGGAATCCTGTTATTTAGCTCTGAAGGGTGGAAGGTGGGATAGACGTAGCAGTCAGACGTTCCACATAAAATCATTCTGTTCAGTGCAGGATATGAATGAGGCAGAGGTGCTCCTTCTCCCTGCAGCTGGCTTTAACTCGTGGCACTCCTGCCAGTAAGTCTTTTTCCTCAATCTATATATTTTGTATGGCTGTTTCTCTTTGGCTGGAATTTTGATTAAAAAGAACCCAAGTCTCTTGTTTTGCAATCAGATTGCTGGCAGGAGTAGAAGCAACTCAACATCTCCCCTCGTCTCCTCCATCTCCCCCATTGGAGGGGGGGTTATAGTATTAATGCCCTAATGTGTGCATTCGTAAGGTTGGCAGATGGCCTCTGGAAAATCACCTGCTACGTTGTGAGGCCTCATTAAAGAGAGGACAACCCGTTGCCATCTCACAGCCTTCGCTTTTGTTCTTTCTTGCTGTCTTGCTTTGTTTTTTACTAGAACAAACAAGCTATGAGCACACTAAGATGTGCGTATTTGTCCCACTGAAAACCATAGTGTCAGGCATGTGCTCATTGTGTTGACCCAAACAAATGTTCTGCTGCTGATACTGCACTCACGAAAGCTCAGACACAGTGTAAGCTGTGGTATTTTGTGACTCATGCTTCATCAGACTGTAACTTGCCAGCGCAAGGGACCCAAGATCTGATCCAAACTTATTGGAGTTGATGGAAACAATCTCATTGGCTTCATTGAACTAGATTTAGCCAGAAAGGTTTTGGGCTGAGTTGTCAGGACAGGATGTTAAATAATTTCCCCCTTTTGGTTTTTAAATAAGTTGGCCTGGAATTAATAGAAAGTGAATGTGGAAATACTGCAATGGCATTGTAGTTTGTTGTTATTTTTGAGCAACGCTTTAGGCTCAGTGGATGGAATAGCCCCTTACTGCCGTACCGCAGTTGGCATGATTCACAGCAGATGCCAAAAACTCCTGTTGAACACCACACTGTTTGCCCTGTGATTCTCCCCACTGCTGCAGAGATTCCCTGCTGTGAAGAGATGACGTTGGCAACTTCCAGAGGCCAGTCTGCAGGGAAGATCCAGTCACGAGTGGTTCAGTGTTTCCTGGTAGTCTAGGGCTTCTATAGATTCCTCAAAGAAAGTTGATAGAGAAGCTCTGGAAAGGGCCGAAGATATTACCAGCTTACAGTCTAGTAAGAGAAGACATCTCCACCTCTCCCTCCCAAAGCAGAGCTGTTGAAAATTACGCCAATCTTAACGTGTTTACATGAACATTTTAATTTACTTTTTGGTTGTCACTGGAACTGGGTGGGTTTTCTTTTTTTATTAAATGTGACATTTCTCCTCTTTTTTGTCAAACATTGTCCTGCTGTCATCTTAGGTGAAGTACTGTGTTGTGATTTTTTTTAAAAACAACATAATCTAATTTACAGAGCCTGGTATTCATAAAGGCTTGTAGTTCAGCCCTGTGAAATCCTGTGACTAATTCATGATATGCCCTTGTTCTGTTATGAAAGCTTATAAGCCCTTGGCCAAGAGATATGATGGCTGTTTCTACATAGATAGTTTCTTTTCTTTTACAGGAAGACTAAAATTTTATGATAAATGATTTCATGCCTGTCTATCATGGGTTTTATCCCTTTACTCGTATTTTGCAGTACTGTAGCAATACTAGGCCACCAGGTCTCCCACCTTTGTGGTGAAGATGGGAGAAGTCTGTAGGAATTTCAGGCTGATTACGGGCTTTATTTAAGACCCATGTGCTCTAGTATGTTCCCTGCTACATGAGCTAAAGCCAAATCACTGTTAGTGGATAGCGGCTCACTACCCAGCAATTGGATCCCATCCAGGTTATGTACTCATATAAGTCACTTCAGTGAAGTTTTTTCAAGTGAAATCTAGCTGTTGAATTAAAAAAAAAAATCAACCATAATAATTTTATATAGACTCATGACCTTCAAAAATGTCATGCTGCTTCTCTGCCACATCAGCTAAGAAGTCACCTGGTGACAGAAGTCCTTTGTCAGTCCCGAGTACAAGGACACTCCGTTTGCCTCGTAGCAATGAGTGACAAGAAATCCTCCCTGCTTGAGCTGCTGGATGTCACAGACCTCCTTATCTTAGGTGACTCCTTGATGCCGAACTAGCCTCTGACTGACAGTTAGCTTCTCGGACAAAGCTTAATCCTGTAAAAAGTCTGCTTTGCTTGGCATCTCACCAAACCATGGTCTGTCCTTGTATTAATTCAGAATCAATTAATTCTGTTTCTAATAGCTTAGTAAACTAAGGCCAAGTCTGAGAATGCATTCCATTTTGTTTTTGGGAAGGCTTCCACTGAAATGAAGACCATTTTGTTTGAATAAGGAGCCTTGGGATCACTGCCTTTCATTATTAAGGCTCTATTAGAAGCGAGTCACTGTTATGTTACCTCCTCTTGTCATCACGTAGGTGCAGACAAAACGGTAGAAATTCATCTCCTGCAAGCTGGTGACTGCATACAGGGTAGATGCAGGGGAAAGCATTCACCAGCAAGCTTAACTGAGCCTGTCTCAGCACCCGTTCTTGCCTCCCTGTGACGTTATGCCCACATTCTAGTTTACACGTGCTTTGGAACAGGGCTCTGTGAAGCACCTGTCATGCCTCTTGATGTGGTGTCTAATAGGGGAGGTTTCTATTTCCAGCTCTGTTACTGATATAGAGCAGGGCGATGGGTAAATTACACAACGTTCTTTTATGCTTCCACTCTCCCATCTATGTGGCTGGAGAATTTTTGCTGGCCAGTCAGGGTTGCCTTCTACTGTACAGTAAGAACTTTGTTTATTTGTGCTAGTGCTCAAGGTGATTTTTGGGCAGGAGAGGGATGTTCTGTCCACATCTAATATTTGAATTTACATGAAAACTACACAAATGATGCAGGAAGCAATGTTGATTGCTCAGTGCAAGGCAGTCCTGCTAAGTGCGTGCTGATTGTGATACCATCCACGGCAAGTAGTTACTGGACTCATAAGAGAAAATGTGAGCAAGAGGTCTGACCATCTCTGTCTGG
Organism: Fulmarus glacialis; assembly: GCF_000690835.1. Taxonomy (NCBI): domain Eukaryota; kingdom Metazoa; phylum Chordata; class Aves; order Procellariiformes; family Procellariidae; genus Fulmarus; species Fulmarus glacialis. The sequence continues at coordinate 11,694 of NW_009188886.1, forward strand.
CACTTTGCAAGTGTACAGAGACATTAACTCTGGTGGTATCTCTCATTTTGGATATGCCATAGAGGCACAGTTCCAAGCATCTGTTGTAACCTACCCCAGAAGTGTTTGTGTTCCCTGCAGTGAGTACAAGAACTTTCACCGTGTGTGGTTTATTGGAGTGACTTTGAGTCATTATAAGTGGAAAGTACAATAGATATGTGAGATGCTATCTTTGTGGGAACAAAAAAAACATTGCTGGAGTTCACTTAATCATCTTCACCACCATAAGCTTCCACTCTAAATATTGGAGCTTTCTACATTTTCTTTTGTTTGGTCAGTGTTTTGTGCAAGTCTGCTAGTCACAAGATTTTCAGAAGTAGTGTATGTTATCTTTCAATTCTATTTTGCTTTCCTCTCCGTGAAATGTTGAGATAAATGCTTTTATAGCCACTGAGTGGTTGTGGACCATATGTTCCTGTAAAAGCTGTAATTTCCCACTGAGGGCTTCTGTTTCCATTAAGCCATTCTGGATGTGTGCTACATGCTATAATACCCACTCTCTTGAAGAGCTGCATTGTAACCCCAGCTGGGTGCAGTGCTGATGCCTGATGCTGAGAGCTGAACCCAGAAGCATAGCTGAAGTATTTGGAGCCTAACCTGAGGCCAGATCTGAGTCTGAGTGAGAAAAATTTCTTCTTTAGTTGTATGCAACAGAGAACACGTGCAAAAAGTGTCTTGGCATGGTCAAGGGTATAAGACTGATGTTTATGCTCCCAGAACAATGATAGCACAGGGGGACCCTGAGGCAGATACGCAGTGTGATAGAAGAGCAGCTATTCAATCACTAATAATTCAGTAATCACACATAATTCAATTCACCAGATACCCTGGACCTTAAAAGAACTAAAATAAGACTGTGACTTTTCCCAAGCCATTTTATACCCCAGGACACTCACCTTACATATCATATAAAGTTAACAAGTCTCACAGATCTTCCCAAGGTCCTTAATGGTTCCTATAGAAGAACCACTGTTTCCCGAATTTCGGACCGGGTGATGCTCGATTCACTCAGTGTGCACACAGTGTTCACATCCTTGGGTGTGAATTACATGCTCGAGCCCTTCTAAAGTAGCCATGTAAGTTTACTCCATTTTTATTAGCATTATTAAGAATGACCAGCCTGTGACTTAAAGGGTATTTGGGTCTATCAGTTTGCATCTGGCTTTTTTTTTTTTTTTTTTTTAAGGGCCAACTCAGAATCAAGCAGCGATGTTGATGTGGCAGAATTAAGTATTTTTTTTCTTGTGGCAGCTGCTGGCATAGCATGTATCACAGATGTGGGCTTATGTTGAGAGAAGGCCTATACACAAAGTTCACTGTGACTATTAAAATAAGGTGGGCAGTCTCCCTGCTGGGAGTCGGGCTCTCATATCTGGGAACCCCTGGTGTGGATCAGGAGACTCTAGGGCTCTGTGCTGTCCCAACCAGAATAAGAGGACAATCTTAAGAACAGGTCATGAACAAGGAGCAGCAGAATGATAAAATGTGTGGGTTTCTTCTTATTTCGCTGTAGCCTTCTCTGGTTACTCCAACAATGAGTTATCCCAACTCCATTTACTATAGAAGGAATCTACACGACTAGTCCTCGGTTTACTTTTGGATGCCCAAATTAGGAAAGCTGGAACCACAAAAGGAAAGGAGCACAAGGAAACAGAAAACAAATCCGGTTAGCTGAAGGAACAAGAGATTCAGCACACATGCTCCTGTCAGCTGGACTCTTATGCAGAAACTGATTTCCTTCCTTAATCTAAAAAAACCTGTCTAGATTTTAAAATGTTTTTTAATCCAAAGAAATTTAGTTTAATCTTATGATAATTTCCCTTCCTGCCACTTTAATATTTCATAAGAAAATGTAATTTTGAATCTAAAAATTATGTTTATGATATGATTGCAGAGCAGCTAACTGCCTGCTAGGTGGTTGTCCTCAAGCGCAGAGGGTTTTTAATTTCTGTAAACCCCCCCATATCTAGTGGATGAAATAAATGAATGAAGTATTTAATGTCCTTCTGGGGACTTTTGCAAGCTATCATTAAGTATCAGGAGCGGCTGACGGAACTGGGACTGTTTAGTCTGGAGAAGAGGAGGCTGAGGGGAGACCTCATCGCGCTCTACAACTACCTGAAAGGAGGTTGTAGCGAGGTGGGGGTTGGTCTCTTCTCCCAAGTAACTAGCGATAGGACGAGAGAAAATGGCCTCAAGTTGCGCCAAGGGAGGTTTAGACTGGACATTAGGAAAAGCTGCTTTACTGCAAGAGTGGTCAGGCCTGGGAACAGGCTGCCCAGGGAAGTGGTGGAGTCACCATCCCTGGAAGTATTTAAAAGACGTGTAGATGTGGCGCTTAGGGACATGGCTTAGTGGGCATGGTGGTGTTGGGTTGATGGTTGGACTCGATGATCTTAGAGGTCTTTTCCAACCTTAATGATTCTATGATTGTATACAAGATAAAAAGTACATTTGTGATCTCTTGTGGGGTTTTTTTCCCTGTTCTATATAAAAAAGGCCCAAAGGGTCCCTCTGTTTTCTACCTCTCGTTTTCTTCTATATGAGAAAAGCATGTCTTGTATCCTTTTTTTTTTTTTTTTTTTTTAAGTTTTTTCCAGAGTGTATGCATAATTGATGATCTGGTAGAATTATCTCAAGGGTATTATGAAAATGAAAGCTGACTAACTGTCCAGGGAAGAGGTATTTTTATTTAGATGGCTTAAAAGTTTAAAACAAACAAACAAAAACCCCAAGCTTTTGAGCACCTGAATAAATATTTGGGAGAAAAGTTGCTGTTTTCCAGAATGTTAACAGCTTGCTCAGGTAGAAGGCTGAAGGAGCTTCAAGTCTACATCTAAGACATCTAAGGAAACCAGAGAAGATGACAAGTGATATTTTAAATGAAAAGAACAAGTGGCAGAAAAGTCCCAAACACTGTTCTTCCTTATTTTAAACAGTTTTCAGGCCTTTAGGAATTAAAAAAAGAGGGCACAGAACTGGAAAGATTGTCTTTTATGTATTTTATCATGGAAGTCGATGTTACATAAATTAGACTGATAAGCAAGCTATTATTTATAGTAGTAATATTAACTAAATACGTGGAACAAGTCTTTTTGTATGAAATTAGCCAGGCTGCCATTGTTTACTGTAAGTGAAAAATCTGAGTTGCAACTTTTTTCCCCTCACCAGATAGCTTCGCAATTTCTGTGCCACTGAACATGGAGGAGTTTAAAAAACACCCTTTTTTGCTGCTGTTGGTGATTAGTAATTACCCTGGCTTCAGGGAATCATTCCATTTCTTCATGCAGGAGTGTTTTGTTTTTCATTTTATAAGGTCCTAATCATGCCACTGTGGCTTGCTTTATAAAAGCTGACTTTGATAAAGGGTCAGTGTATATGTGAGTGTGTGACTCGGGGTGAGGGAGATGCACAGGGCTGAGGTGGAAGGAAGGGCCGGGAAGGCTGCTAGGCAGAATCTGTCTGGCAACACAGACCAGGGTTGTTCTCCCTTCCGAGGAAACAAGATAAGTCACAAAGTCACACCCTGTCCTTCAGATCCAGACAGAAAACAAACTCTAGACTCCTGCTTCTCTTTTACTTAACTCTATGTATCTTGTTAATACTATGTATGGATGACTTCTGGGAAATGTTTTTGAATTGCCTGAACATAGCTGGCCAATTTAATGGATTTGATTCCCTGAGAAGCTTAAGAGAGGTATAAAAAAATTAGATCTTTTTTTCTTAAACTAATTCATATATTTGAAAGCGTTTCCCAATAGATGTTATTTGGGATTATGAAGTATTCTAGTGCTTTGTGATGGACTGGTTTTGTGCTTGATTTGTATGTCTATATACTCAGTGCTCTGCAGGATAAATGGTAACTGTTTCAACTGTGTATTGTTGAAGTCCTCTGCTGCCTTTGGAGTAGCTATTGGAGAGTATTGGAAAGCGTTATCTCCCTGCTTAGGGATTTGTGCTTTTGGAGCAAGAACATGTGCTTGCTGTCCTTGCTGAGGAACTGCAAATGACACAAGCACTGTGTCATCAGTGAAGCCACAGGTAACTCATATGTTGTTTCCATAGTTGAGAAGGTTGCACAGCCTCAGTGCAATAATATGCTCCTTCTTTGCACAAGCTGTTGGTTTATAAATACCATGGGGAATGTGTCTGTCAGTGCTTCTCTATGAGAGAGAAAACAACCATGAGAAGACATTGAGGAGAATGCAAAATGCAAGAGGAGAATCCTGTGTTTTTACAGCGTCAGCTATTCCCCACATCGTTGCTGCTTTCCTTCAGGAACTAAATGAGGTGGTGATACTTTTTTCTGTACTGGTTTACTTTAAATTCAGGCTTAAGTTCCAGGCAAGATTAGAAATACAGTTTTGATCTGGATTTGAGGAAAATGCTGTCACATTTGATTACTCCAGTGCAACCTTTTAGGTCTGTTGTTCTGATGGGCACTGACACTACATTGAGTAAGACAACCTTGCAAAGTTAATGTAACAGGACAGTGATGCCTTCTCTGTGTGAAAGGCATGCTGGTATGATGAATATCTGTAAAATCTCTATTGCTAAGAGGAAAGGAAAATATTTGAGAAGGAAAGCAGTGTTCTGGATTAAGCTCTGCGGTGTGTACCATGTTGCTGGGATGCTGTCAAGGCTGGTAACTAGAAAGTCTGTCCTTGCTTATGCCACACTGTCTTTCTAGGTACTCTAAGATAAGCAGGGATTCCAGCTCCCTTTTGTAAAGAAGCATAGGAACAGCAGAAGAGTACTGTGGGTTTAGTTCAGTTGGTCCTTCTTGGCCTTAAGGGACATCATCATCGTGAGATTGGAATGATCACTAACATGTATTTTCCATAGAGTACAGTGGCTCTGAGGAAAAATGCCTTCACTTATTTTTAGCTCCTGCTTCAAGGAACCTCAGTATTATACATAGAAATCAAATTTTGTTCTTTCTTTTTCTGAGCAAACTCAGGGCAATGAAAGCCCTGTCCTTATACCTGGACAGAATTCACATTCTGGTCTTAGTCACTGATTTTGTAGTGCAAGTTCAGGTGAGGCTGTGTGAGACTCCCATGAAAGGCCTGCATGGAGTATGGAGAGGCTCAGTCGCAATAATTTCATCCCACTAACAGTGCTGCTGTAATTGTAATTGCAATATATAATTAAGGTAATATGGAGCTGTATTACTCACATGTGCCATTTTTTCATTAGAAATGTATGATTGTATTTAAATTCTCAGGTGACATAATCCAATATAGCCACTGACACCTGCAACTGAGGCAAAAATGCCAATGTAATCATAAAGACCTTTACACTTGGTTCACTGAACCTGACATCATTTCACTCAACTTGTCTGTCAATCTAATCAGTCTGTACTAGAATTTAAATTCAGCATTTTGTTTATATATTGTCATGGTTTCTGTCTGGAACATTAAACACTGGTCTTTTTATTTCCCCTCCTGAGCAGCGTGATGGTAAGCAGTAAAGAGCTCAGTGGCAGTAAGAGATTTTTGAATGATTGAGAAAAGCATCTAAAAAAATTCTGTGAGTTTCATATGTGGGTATCTCTACAGCTGATTCTGCGGCGCGTTTCCCCCCCCCC